>NC_039366.1:173791787-173989181 GCF_003573695.1 Papaver somniferum
TTACTATTATTTGTTCCTTTTTACGTTTCTTTTTGTGTCTTTGGTTTACAGGTTCGAAGTGGAATACTAAGGACTTGGGAACAAAAAGCTTAAAGCTAAAAGAGAAGAAAAAAAAGACATAATTTTTTTTAGGATTTGTAAATAGGATTTATTTTTCATAATTTTTGTAATTTTTGGACTTTTTATTTGGACTTTATTCTGGACAATTGGACTTTATTCTTTTTTTTTAACCCTACGGAAGGGTATTATTATTAAAAAAAAAATTTATATAAACTGTATGCAGGGAAGGACGACGATTACTATATCGTCTCGGCCCCTCGGGTTCGTACATGACATAGGAGTCGTGGCCCGAGTCGACTTCAACGGTTCATCCCCCGTCTGGTACGGGAGGTAAGTCCATCGAAACACTCGCGAATCTCCTGTCAGCGGGTTTACTGTATTCCTTAAGGTGATTCATTGATTGAGGACGAATTTGGACTGTTTTTAAATTCCTAGTAAAGGGCAAGGCCTGGCCAATACAAGATAAGGGTTCGGATTTCATCACCGCTCCCTTCTTGCCCGCCTTAGGAAAACGAAACCTAACACGAACCCAAGCTTAAAATTTGGAATAGAACGAGACCGATAGGGTAACGAGCTTAATAGGAAACTCGTTCGAAAAATATTGGTTGCTCTTTAAGCACACTCCAAAGTTCATGATGGTTTCTGTGAGTTGAATGCGTGACTGCAGCCTTGTGATAGCGGTGAGGCCTTGGGTATCAAAGCTCCACTGAGCTTCCCTCGCCTCAATTCAACTTACTTTAACTCGGATTGATTCCAGAGGGGTTTGCTTAAATTGTAACGAATTCCCTTTCGAAATATAGAAGCTGGTCTAGAAACAATCTAAGTGGAGCCATCATGCTTTTTGTTTGCTAGATTTATAGGTTTGATTTGGTCGAGTCAGCCTTGTTTGTGATTGTGTAGAATTCCCTTGCAATTAAGAATGTCAAGCTGGTATGATAGAAGCCAATACAATGAATATCGACCTGAATTTGAATATGGACATCATCAGTTTTATTACCATGGTGGGAATAGTGGTTGGGAACGCCAAACTTTTCAAGGTTATGGTTCATACCATGGTGAGCCCAATCACTATCCTCACAACCATCAGTCATACGAGAAAAATTCTGCTAATTCCTCTTTACTTGAGTCGACACGTAAGTTAGCTGAGACAGCACGTAAGTTCGCTGAAATGAATAACTTAGTTATGGACGAAAATAATGCAATGAGTGAACTTTCTTTACCTGATTTCCTAGATTACGTCAGGAATTCATGTGAGTCGGCCCAAAATCTTTTGTTAGAGACCCAGAATAGAACTTCTCTAAAAGATCTAAATTTCCAAAATAGTGTTTCCAATTTTACCCTTGATGTAAATAGTGAATATTTGCCTAATCTAGAGGACGAGGTTAAAATAAAAGACACTACTTATTTAGATAAGGTTCAATCATCTTCGTACTATGATGATGAGGATATCAGTAATGAAGAATCTGAAATATGTAGGCATAGTGATCAGGAGTCTATTAATCCAATTGAGCTGTATAGTGATTATATTATTTCTAGTTCAAATCCAAATAATTTTTATGATTATTCACCTATTCAAAAGGACGAGGATTTGATTAGGGATACCACCGTTTTAGACGATGTAGTTTTTCCTTTTGATTACGAAGCCGATAGTGGTTTAGAGGAACGGGTTCATTTCGAAAATACTGTTTTAGAGTCTAGCGACTTAGAAACAATAGTCTTGGAAGAAGAAGATAGACCCGTAGAGATGAGTAAAGATGCACTACCTGATAATAACTTAGAAGAATCTCTTGAATATTTTAAGGACTGAAGATACGGAAATTCAAGAAATAATTAGAGGTCTATCTAAAGACACTGAAAACTCTAAGTTTGGGGGTGATTATCACTTTCCTAGTGCCTTACCTTTAACTCTCAGAAAGTCCCCACACTTAGGACTTTATATCTCTGCCTCGACCATTTTGCAATATTACCTTCATACTCGTTTTCTCGAACCTAATGATGTCCAGGAAGAAGTTCAGTCGTTAGAAACCCATCCTCTGGTTGATGTGGTTTTCCCAGGCTATGATACCCAGATTGACTTTGTTTTCCCACCAAATAGTTTTCTTCCAAATGTGGGAACGTTTATATTTCAAATGTGTCGAATATTAAGTTGTGAGACTAAACCTAAATGCTTTAGGAAATTAGAATCGACACATTTGCTTAAGAATGACCACTACTCTCATTTTGGTCAATATTGTAAGTCAAATCTTATTGACTTAGAGGATCCTCAGTTATTTAGGTTATTATTGTGCGCTTCTAAGATCATATCTGAGTTTTTCCAGACTCTAGGACCTAATGATTCGGATCCCACCTATGAAGAAATGCAACCTATGAAAATATTTTATTTAGACCCTTTCTTAGATCCTGAACCTGAACCACAATTAGATATAAATATCTTAATCAGGAAACTAGGTAAGGGCATGTTATCCTTGTTCACTTTCTTGGGTTATTGTAGTTTCCTTTGGTCAGCTCTTTTTGGTTTTGAAGACCCACAGTTATTTCGGCTGTTACTTTTTGATTCTATGAGGTGACTAATTCCTTCTGATGTCTGGCTGAAGACTTTAAACTTAACACTTCTTGGGAGGTAACCCAATCTCATGCAACACGGTAATATCTTTCCTTATCTCTTTTGCTTCAAATGGTAACAGTTTCTCCTTGTTCATGCTTTTAATTTCATCTTTAGAACATTGAGGACAATGTTAGATTTAAGTTTGGGGGTATGGAAGAAACTTTTTAGTTGCAGTATGAATAAATAAACTCTAGAGCCTAGAAATTTATGCGTATTTAGGATGACACTAACCAATCTAAGTGGATGGAAGCATTTTGGTTGTAGGAGTTGAGGAACCAATCTGAATAGATGGAAACATCTAAAGAGTCTATTCATAAAAGCACAGAGCTCAGGTGTTAGAAATAACATGATAGTTTCACCATATCTCGTTGAGTCATTTTCACTTCTATTTTTATTTTATTTTGTTTTTAAACCATGTTTCTCGAAGTGATAGGTGGGGCCCACGATTCAAGTTGTTACCAATGCTAGGATGAATTAGAGTGATTGAGTTACAAAAAAAAAGTTGAAAAACAAAAAAAAAAAGTTGAAAAAAAAAAAAAATTGAGACCAGACCATTCGACCAAAAGGAAAATTCAATAAAGTCGACCACTGGTACCCTTGTATATGCCAGTTGTGTTGACCTAGAGTTAGGTTATCGACCACTGGTACCCTTGTATATGCCAGTGTGTTGATATTAGTCAGACTAGTATCTCAATCCATTAGGATAGGTTCATTTTGGCGGAGGCCTTCAGACAAATATGGGAAACGCCGTTCACTTAGTAAACATCAAAACCATCTATGTTTTTCTGTATCCATCTGTTAATCTTTCCATGTGATTAGTTTGACTCCGAATATGATGTCCATAGTGCAACTATCTGAGTAGAGCTCTGTCACTTATATATGAATTTTAGTATGCTTGAGTGCAAACTCGTGTACATCAATTGGAATTTCGCATTCGGGTACTTCCTCTTGTAGTCAATAAGTATGCCAACCAATGAGATTCTTTAATGCCTTCCAAGGTTCGTTGTAGATAGCTAGGGTCTGGAGTATTGGTTTTGTGGGTACACCTCTGGTAAACCCTCCCGAGATTAACTCGGTCACTAGGGACACCTAGTGAGTTAGGATTTTATTTTCAGTATTAGTTTTGCTCGAGGACTAGCAAATAATAAGTTTGGGGGTGTTGATAGACACATTATGTGTCTAATATGTCTCAATTGTATGTATTGTTAGTACTCGATTTTCTATTTATTTTGTTATTTTGTCTTTATAGGTATTTTTAGAGAAATAAGCTCTTGCGGCAAAAATTGGCTCAAAAAGTGGTGTTTTACACCCTAGGATAAAGTACTAAAGACACTCCAGAAATGCACCGGAAGAATCCCAGAAATGTCCCGGAGGAACCCCAGAAAAATTACTGTTTCAGCCCCAAAAATTACTATTTCCGCTCCATTTGCTAAAGGGACCCCAGGAATGGATTAGGGGGAGGTCACTTTCTTCCCAGAATTTGAAAATATTTTTGGCGGGAAAATTATTTTCAATGAAGATTATTTGGAGTTATGACGAGATTCAATGCGTGATATGGGTATAAATAGTCTCTTAGGGTGATGTAGAATTGGTGTCGAGAGTTTGGGGTCGAGAGGAGGTCCAGAGAAGCAGAAATCAAGAGTTGATGAAACTCTGTTGATGCTTCTGCTGATGATGAAGAACACCAAGAACACGAAGAACGGACCTGCAACAGCAGTCGTTTCTCTACAGTAATAACGACTCACACCCGTGGGTCGTACATCAGGCAATCTTATTTTCCACAGCGTTTGCGACACAGCGGCGACAGTCTTATTTTGTCACTGAGGGTCGTAGGTCTCTGGTTTTATTGTACTTCTCATATTCTCATCATTTGTAAACCATTTTTGAGCCATAATAAATTATTTTGAGAGCATTTTTACTATGATGAGTTAAACCCCAACACTGGGACGACGGAGGAGGCCGAGCTTCATACATGGGTAATTTTATTAATTCTTTTCATGACTTTTGCATTAATTTTAATTGAAATTATGATTTAAATTAATTAGTTGTGATTTTATTTGATGGGTCATGCTTAGCTTAGATGATTTGATGTCCCATGCTTAACATTTACACCTAATATTTTGAGAATCTATCTTGGCAATAAATTAGAGTCGATATATTTAATATATTTTTCGAGCTATTATTGATAAAAGAATTATTCTTTGAACCTTAAGAAATGAATTTGGCGGAATCCTAGTCCCAGTACCTCTCTACCAATTTATCAATATTTTTGTATATATTTTTATTAAATCTAAAAATCCTTCACCTTCACAAGTCTTAGAGTTCGAACCTTCATTACTACAACCCACTAAAAATCATTAATCAGTATGTCAAGTTTGGTTGTCATATTTTAGTGAATCAAAACTCATTTAAAGAGTCTCTTGATTACATACTAGAGTCAACTTCGTATAGGTTAGCTTGAAAGTGTTAGGATATGAGACTTGCAAGTATTACATGAAGACTTGAAGAATGAGAAGAAGTATGGAGCGACAACGACAACATCATCCTTCCTCTTGAGGTTAGTAATATTTGACTTGACCTGTTTCTTTCCCTAACGTATCTTTCAAGTCGTACAAATTGAAAACATAACTGCGAAGCTGTGTATGAAACTCTAGTTTGACATAGTATTAAGGAATACAATACGAGGTTTATTGCTTAACCATTAAAATTTGTATATAAGACATCGACATGATCATATGAATGCTATTGTGATTATGTATGGGTATGAGTGAAGATTTCATCCTAGGAAACAATATTTTACATTCGTTTAAAGGAAGTAAGTTCATAAACTCGTTTTTTGAATCGAAAGGGAAATCTCTAGGCTTATTGGTATTGTTATTCATTGAAAATCTATTTTGAATTACCAATATGTGTGTTTAGTATAACTGCTCATAAACTTGTTTATGTATCTTGGTAAATATATTCACAACGCCTGACTTATGTATTGGTATGACTTTTATTAGTGAAACCGATCTTAAGTAATCACTCAAGATGGTATGATCGGTGCCTTGTAAATAGAAACTTTTATCTAGTCATTGGGGAACCGATCCTAGTAAGAGGTGCAACAAATTTGCAAGAGGGAATCGATCCTTGTAAGAGGTGCAACAGGTTTTTAGTAGATGGGGGAATCGATCCTATAAACACGTGCAACAAGTTTGTAGTTTTGGGGGAACCAATTCTATGGACATGTGCAACCGAATACAGATAGTTACCATAAGTTGTGGGGAACCGATCCTAGTACCTAGTCAACCGAATTTTGGTAACTAGCGTGACTATGTACAGTACTCACATGGAGGTAGAACCGTGAAACCCATAATTGGTGATTTGATAGGATAATCAATCACATAGTTCTTGGAATTCAGACGAACCAATTCTAAACTTGTTTGGAAGTATGGAAAATCGTTTCCAAGATTGTAAGTATGAAAAAGGACTTGCAAAGTAAAGATGTCGACATACTTTGAACATGTGCAGTAACTCTTATCATTAATTGTTCAAAGATATTCCTTAATAGCTAAAGGAGAATCCCAAGATCGAAATAAATTGAGAATATTTTAATTAAGGTTTCTTAGTTTTTATATGCTATTTAATCTCCAGCAATTAAAGGCATATCTTTAGAAAATAATAATTAGTAATGTGCATTTACTGATTATAGATTTTTCTATTGAGATTTCGGTCAATATTTGGACAGTGCATTTCCAGGAATTATGAAAACCGATTTTGTGTTTATTGCATATCTTTGAGAATATTCGGTTTTGGAAATTCCTTGGTGTCCAAACTTCCTTGTCGATAAATATTGAAGTTTGCATTTCTAGCAAACTAATCCTCAGATCCAACAAAACTACCTAGTTGTGTTGTTACTGGTGGAGCCGCCTATACGGAGTGGAAAGTAACCTAATTAGGCGAAATCTCTTACGGCCGCTCAGTTTAAAGACTTCTTTGGGATTGAGAAGCTCTATTAGTACCGTTGGTGGGAAACTAGATAATTGCATTTTATTATTAGTTTTCGATTGATTTGATTGACTAACGGTTGTTGAACTTTTATTGCACCTATTTTGTTTATGCTTGAGAATATTTTCTTCTGATATAAGATTCACTCAAACTAGATCGAAGTTTCGACGAGGATCTTTAGACTGTTTGTAGTTCTAAAGACGTCTTGTGATAATCCAACGTTAACAGACTCCGTTCTGTGTGTGATTGATCACAAGAGATTCAAGTTGATTGTGTGCAGGTGTTGATTTAAGATTAAAGAAGATTTGAAGACAAGAAGACTTTTTGGGTTCATAATCTTTGGTGTACACAATACTTGTTTCGTCTGGAAAGGGATCCAACTATAATCGATTTATCTTTGTGATAGATTGGATTGATTAGTTGAGTAGATCGGGATTAATACACTTCTTTGTGATTAATAGTATTAATTGCATAGTCTAACAATTACTTTGGTAGTTGTTGAGAGATTGATCTAAGGACCCGATAAAGGAGTTTATTAGTTAAACAGAAGAGCCTTTGTCAAACTCATATCACGTTGTTTGAAAAGAGTTGTTACCGAACAAATTTGTTGTTCCTTTACTGTTTGAATACGAACCAAAGGAATTGTTCCAAGTGCGTGACTTATTAACAAGTTGGAGGCGCAGGGATACTGAGGAAACTAAGTGAACTATAGGTTCAGTTGCTTGGTCTCAACTATATGAAGTTGGTTTGATTTTGTATAGCGGCTTAATTCTGAGAGTATTCAATTCTGGACTAGGTCCCGTGGGTTTTCTGCATTTGCGGTTTCCTCGTTAACAAAATCTTGTTGTGTCATTTACTTTTATTTTCCGCAATTATAATTGTTGTTATTATAATTTAAAGTAAATTACACAAATGTTTTCCTATTTTACTTGATAGACACTCCCTAGAGTTTGGTTAAGTCTGAACCTATTATCAAGTAAACATACTTCGTTGTTGTATTGTCTCGATCTTGTATCCATAGTCAATCACACAATTTATCTTGTTGTCGTATTGTCTCGATCACGTATCCATAGACGATCACACGAAGTGTGAACCGATTAGTTGTATTGTCTCGAATCAGTCTATAGACAATCACTTTCAGAGAAAGGACTTATAGGATAAAAAGTTTTAGATTGAGGTATATTTGGGTACCCTCTTCTTTTCAATTGGTATCAGAGCAGGCAAACACGAAAAGATTGTAATATCCCTTGTCTAGCCCCTAGTAAGAAAGGGTGCCCCTATCAGTTCAGTCGACAACATACTTATTATCTGTAACTTAATTAGCAAGTAATTCGTGTTAAGTAGCTTTTATTAGTGTGTTAGTTAGGGTTAAGGATGAACGGTTGAGATACACTATGAGGGTAGTTATTCGATTAGGGTTGTACTAGAGACTATTTAAGAGAGTATGTACTTCTCTGTGTTGGTATGAATGAAAAGTGATAAGTTGAGGCTGTCTTCTTGAGTGCAAGAAACAGATTATCTAGGGTTCCTCCCATCAGTTATTACTATCATAACAAAGATATAACAATCTGTGTTTGGTGCGATCCAATCTATAAGAAATGAATTCGAGTTCTCATGAATCGACTTCGATTAACGTACCGCCAAGATTTGACGGATCAAACTATCGATGGCGGAAATCTGCTATGATATCTTTTCTTCAATCACGATACTTTAATACATGGCTATTAGTCGTCTATGGTTACGATCGCCCGAAAGTTGCAAATTCGGAAACTGAGTTTAAACGCTTAGTAGATTACTCAACTGAAGAAAAGGCTTTTTCTAAGCAGAATTCAGATGGTTTGAATGATATTGTACATGCTGTAAGTCGTGATCTACAACATCATGTATGAACATGCCTAACTTAGAAAGAAGCTTGGGATAATCTTCAGATCGTATTCGAAGAAAATACTTCAGAGAAAGAAGCTAGACTTCAAACTCTTTTGTCCGACTGGGAAAACCTTCGAATGGATGAAAACGACACTTTTGAAGAGTTTTATGTCAAACTATCTGAGATAATTAATGCTTCTTTCTCTCTTGGAAAGACTATTTCTGAAAAAGATATAGTATGCAAAATTCTCAGATCGTTGCCATCAAGATACGATTCTAAGAAACATGCAATCATAAAAGCAAATGATCTTTCAACACTCTCACGAAGCACACTCATTGGAAAGTTAAATATCTTTGATCATGAATCACAGTCTATTCAAACTAAGGGAATTGCTTTTAAAGATGCAAAGATTCCAAAAGCTCCAATGGAGAAAAATAGACATTTGGATGATTCAAATGAACAGATTGCAGAATTGTCTGATGATGAAATTGAACAATCATTATCACTGATCACTAGAAAATTTCAAGATCTCTTAAATAAAATGAGTAAGAGATTCATTAAAGATACTCATCGATCGTTTCGTCCACATGATCGTGTTCCAGTCAAAAATGATCAGGAAGATGACGATGAATATCAGCCACAATGCTTCAAGTGTAAAGGGTTTGGTCATATTGCTAAACTGTCCCAATCTTAAGAAATACACTGGAGGCAAGGCACTGGCTGTAACTCTTGATAAAACCTCTGATTCATATGATTCTGAAGAAGAGGAAACAACTAATATTGCATTAGTTGCTAATCTTATTTCTTCCTCCTCCATTAGTGATTTACCCATTTTAAAAATAGACATGTCTTCCGATATTTGTAAATCATCTAATGGTAAAGGGAAAAATAAATGCAGAAACTGTCTAAAGAACATAATTGCTAAAAGTTGCGTATACAACGTCAGTCAATCTCAAGATGCTTCACTAACCAGTGGTAACGGAAAGAGATTATTCCATATGATACTAGATCAACGACACTCTTGTTGTTCTAGATTCCGTAGTGAGAGAAAATCTCACACTAATACCACTTAAACGGTATTAGAACATCTTCCTTACTGTGTGCCAATATTTGTGTAAAGAAGAAGAAAGTTCAAGGAACTTTTGTGTAGATTACAGGAATAAAATATAGTAATTGAAAATATTTAAGAAATTCGTATTTATGGGAATATTATATTTTCGAAAAAAATATATAAAAAGATCCTTCTATTCTTTGGTCATTCCTTGTCCGAACTACGGGTCTGGATCCAATGTCTTCTCTTGATAAGATGCTAGATCAGAAAGATCTCTTGAAGAATAAATCTCTATCATCTCTGGACGAGAAATCAAGGATGTTAGAGTACTGCTTGGTCGAACTCGCATGCGTTGTTATCTCAAGCATGTTTGTCAATGTTAGTGATCAAAACTATAAGTCTTGATTTCTAGTCTATTATTAGCCAAGTCTCGGACTAGGATAGAAAATGTAGTTGTGCTCAAGACTCCATGTAGATCATCATACAAATACGAATAAATACTCAAGGAACTTTTGGAACTTCATCGACTAAAAGGTATGTGGAGACTTGAACTTATCTGTCACTCAAAAGTCTATCTATTATATCTCCTATATTGAGACAAAAGTCGTTTTGCTATATAGACTATGATTATACACATTTGCTATTTCGAGCCGAGTTTATCTCTCTTATCTATTTCTCGAAATATGTGTTGGTAAGCTTTCGCGTTGGCCAAGTTCATCTTTACTAGTGAAGAAAGTCATGTTAAGTTTCAATCACTTGAAAATGGCTTTGACGAAAAATGGTTTGTGAATAACAACTATATAACGTCCTCTAAGAATGTTTCAATGATTGAAACAACCATGGAATGATATAAAAATTGTGTGGTAACACATATGTGTGTAAGTATTTATTCCTTGAACCAAAGTATGCGTACTTTGCTGCTCAGGTAAACCGGAACTAGAGTCCGCGTACCAAGTCCGCATACTGTTGGAAGTTCTCATCCCGAGAAATTCTGCTGGAGTTTGTAAACTAAAAACAAACTTATTCCAGGTACTTAAGTCCACGTACCAGTTCGCGTACTTAAGTTGGTTATTTTCTAAAAACGATTATTTGTGAACTTAAACTTATATAAACTAAGGAATGCATAATTCCAAATCGTGGCTATAAAGTTCATGAATCGATTAGAGTGAATCAAATCGTTTTTGTTTCAATTGTGTCTATTATAAAGATCTAAGAAATTGAACAACTCTCTAACTAGTTCATTTGAGTTATTTGAACTAGTTGTGGTAAAGAAGAATATGGTTGATATGAAAGTGCTCATATGGATAATCATTTGGTTAACTACTGTTGAACCAACTAAATGTACATGTTTGGGTACGGTTACACAAACCTAAAAACGTGCATTTCATTTGTGTGTAACAATCTAAGTTTCGGTCTAACGGTTGAAAGATATTAGTTTGAATCTAATCAGGTTTTCATCTAACGGTGAATATTGAATACTTTGTTACCAAGGTAACTTAGATTGCAAACCCTGATTTGAAGGAATATATAAGGGAGAACTCTAGCAACTGGAAAACCTAATCCCCACACCTCCTGTGTGATACTAGTTGTATAATCTAGAGTCTATTCTCCTTTAACCTTAGGTTTCTATCGAGACCCTGTAGGTTAACGACTTGAAGACTTCATTGGGATTGTGAAGCTAGACCGATACTACTTTCTCGTAGTTGTGTGATCTAATCTTGCTGTTTCTATCGTACTAAGTACAATCGTAAAGATTGGCTTGAGATTGATTTCTCCGATAGGCAAGATATAAAAGAAGCCACAAACATCTTCGTCTCATCGTTTGTGATTCCACAATATCTTCTTTCGCTAGTCGATTAAGATTATTGTGAGGTGATTGATAATACTAGGATGTTCTTCGGGAATATAAGTCTGGTTTATCAATTGGTTCCTGTTCACCTTGATTTATCAAAATACGGAACAAAACTCGTAGGTATTTCTGTGGGAGACAAATTTATCTATTACCGTATACTTTTCTGTGTGATACAGATTTGTTTATTAAAGTCTTCGACTTTGGGTCGTAACAACTCTTAGTTGTGGGTGAGATCAGCTAAGGGAATCAAGTGCGTAGTATCCTGCTGGGATCAGAGACGTAAGGAGTGCAACTGTACCTTGGATCAGTGTGAGATTGATTGGGGTTCAACTACAGTCCAGACCGAAGTTAGTTTGTAGTAGGCTAGTGTCTGTAGCGGCTTAATACAGTGTGTGTTCAATCTGGACTAGGTCCCGGTGTTTTTCTGCATTTGCGGTTTCCTCGTTAACAAAACTTTTGGTGCCTATGTTATTTCTTTTCCGCATTATATTTTGTTATATAATTGAAATATCACAGGTTGTGTGTTTGAATAGATCAATTGGGAAATCCAACCTTTGGTTGTTGATTGAAATTGATTGATCCTTGAACGTTGTTCTTTGGTACCGTTCAAGTGATTTCTCTTGTATTCAATTAGACTCGCAGATTTCTATTTGCTCGAGTAAGTATTGAATCGAGAAAGTGAGATATAACTCTTTAATATACTTTTATTAAGATTGAGACTGACTGTCTAATTGATTCTCTTAAAAGTATATTGGAGTTAGTCCATACAGATTGCTAATCAAAATATTGGGTGTGGTTGTTGTACCCCCGCTTTTTCAAAAGAGTAAGATCAAAAAGAGACATTGTCTTAGCAAGAAAGAAAGAGAGAATATGCTGAAGAAAGATCAGTGTATTTAAGCATTGACACACTTTTGTATTCAATCCAAGACCGAATTACATGTTCTTGCAGAATCCTTCTTGAAAATAACTCAACTGCAAGAAATTCTGGTCAAACAACAAGGTTATCTACTGGAAGAATTTCACAAGTGGAAGTGCGAAAGTAATAACCTATCCTTCACCGGTACTGAGATGAAGGAGTAAATCCAGAAAAATAGATTTCAGTTTTTGATTTCATTCAATAATTGTAAAGTCTATTATGAATAAAACTATCTTATTATTATGAATAAAATTATTATTTTATAATATTTCTTGTGATAGTTTTTGATTACATAGTCTGTGCTTGAATACTTTATTTTATTGCTATGTATGTTTATGGGATGTTTGATTTCGGTTTTATTACCTTGATATTCGATCTCATAATGTGTGAACCCTTATGATTTGGGTGACTTTTTGACTAAGCGGGATTAAGTTCTAGCCCTTGTTGGTAGGCTTCATCAAAGGATCATGAGGGGTTCCTGTAGAAACAATATGTGAAAAAGTCACAATATGTTGAATCTTTTGGTTTAGCATAAAATCATATGTGTTTCGAGGTTCTAACTTTTGCATCGCATAGTTAAAACCGGTTTTCAACCTTTCTCTGGTAAAGGTTGCTCTTTGTTGTTGTTCTTTTGTTTTGGCGGGAGGATGACAATGTTAATGGGGGAGAGTTCTAAGTGAACTTGCGCTTAATAACATATCTTAAGGGGAGAAGAGGATGCGGAATTTGAGGTAACAATCTTGTTAGTTAATTGTTTTCCTGTTTAAGAAAAGCATGATTTTATTTCATATCCTTATTGCTTTTGCTTAACAAAATTTCGGTACAATTGATATTGATTCCATTGTTTATGTATGGATGTGTGTGTGATTCAATTGTTTCTGGTTAAGAAAAACTATTGTTATCTTTCGTTATTGTTTGGTATCAATTTTTAGGCTTACAAAATTTCGGTGCAATTGCAGTGCTATAATGTCTATGTTTGTTTCAATTACTTTCTGTTAAGATAAATGATTATGCAAGTTGATTTATTTGGTTTGTATGGATTGTTTATGGATTAACAAAAGTGTTTCGGGATCATTTGTTTAGTCCAAGTGATTTCCGGATAAGAGAAACTAAGCTTTTCGGATCTTAGTTAGACTTATCAAATGTGAAGGTTTCGGTTATTCAAGTCTAACCGAATGCCTTAACAAGAATTACTAGTTAACTAACCTAGAATTTGTCTTGTTTAAAAGTGAAAGGTATAAGTTATTTTTGAGAATAATTAGAGCCTGATGAGAAAAATAAAGTTAATTCTAATCTTTATTTTGGTTTTATCGAACAAGCGATTGTACTTGTACAATCGGTTTAGCAAAAGAACTATGGTTCTTAGTCGATTGATACGCTAAACTATTAGGGAAAATTTCTTCGGGCAATTGTTTCCTAGATAACGTGTTAAAACCAAATTACTTGTAGTTTCGGTTTTGATATTGGTTATCTAAAATGGTGTATAAAACCCTCGTGCTCAACTCTTACAGGTTTGCAAATTCTCTCTGTGAGATTTGTAAGATCCTTTCGGTTTGTCCTTTTTTTTTCTTCGTTTCTTTGTCATTTTATGACAAAAAGGGGGGAGAGATATATGGAGTAAACAAGTGATATTGACTTGTTGTGAGTTGGTATTACTAAGGGAAAGGACTTTGTGTTAAAACGATTATTCTAACAAAAAGAGTGAAAGCATAGACTAATGGGGAGTCACATACAATATGATATGTAGTTATGAGGAACTACATGGAAATAACAAAGACGTGCGGATTGAAAATCTACCTATCTTACCTTTAGGGCGAGTATCAGCTTTGTTATTATAATGTCAACAGCGACATTTAAGGATTGAATTTAATGCAAGTTTTGTTTTGTTGAACTTGGAATCAAGAGTATGGGTATAATGAATTTTTGTAATTTGTTTATCCATATGATGTAAGAGTTTTGTCACTAAAATTGACAAAGGGGGAGATTGTTAGAGCATAGCTCGATTTAACCCACCAAGCGTTGGTATGTCAAATTTGGTTGTCATATTTTAGTGAATCAAAACTCATTTAAAGAGTCGCTTGATTACATACTAGAGTCAACTTCGTATAGGTTAGCTTGAAAGTGTTAGGATATGAGACTTACAAGTATTACATGAAAACTTGGAGAATGAGAAGAAGTATGGAGCTACAACGACAACATCATCCTTCCTCTTGAGGTTAGTAATATTTGACTTGAACTGTTTCTTTCCCTAACGTATCTTTCAAGTCGTGCATATTGAAAACATAACTGCGAAGCTGTGTATGAAACTCTAGTTAGACATAGTATTAAGGAATACAATACGAGGTTTATTGCTTAACCATTAAACTTTGTATATAAGACATCGACATGATCATATGAATGCTATTGTGATTATGTATGGGTATGAGTGAAGATTTCATCCTAGGAAACAATGTTTTACATTCGTTTAAAGGAAGTAAGTTCATAAACTCGTTTTGTGAATCGAAAGGAAATCGCTAGGCTTATTGGTATTGTTATTCATTGCAAATCTAATTTGAATTACCAATATGTGTGTTTAGTATAACCACTCATAAACTTGTTTATGTCACAGGGCCTGACTTATGTATTGGTATGACTTTTACTAGTGAAACCGATCTTAAGTAATCACTCAAGATGGTATGATCGGTGCCTTGTAAATAGCAACTTTTATCTAGTCATTGGGGAACCGATCCTAGTAAGAGGTGCAACAAATTTGCAAGAGGGAATCGATCCTTGTAAAAGGTGCAACACGTTTTTAGTAGATGGGGGAACCGATCCTATGAACATGTGCAACAAGTTTGTAGTTTTGGGGGAACCGATCCTATGGACATGTGCAACCGAATACAGGTAGTTACCATAAGTTGTGGGGAACCGTTCCTAGTACCTAGTCAACCGAATTTTGGTAACTAGCGTGACTATGCACAATACTCACATGGAGGTAGAACCGAACTTGCTTTGGTAGAACCGTGAAACCCATAACTGGTGATTTGATAGGATAATCAATCACATAGTTCTTGGAATTCAGACGAACCAATTCTAAACTTGTTTGGAAGTGGCAAATTGTTTCCAAGATTGTAAGTATGAAAAAAGACTTGCAAAGTAAAGATGTCGACATACTTTGAACATGTGCAGTAACTCTTATCATTAATTGTTCAAAGATATTCCTTAATAGCTAAAGGAGAATCCCATGATCAAAATAAACTGAGAATCTTTTAATTAAGGTTTCTTAGTTTTTATATGCTATTTAATCTCCGGCAATTAAATGCATATCTTTAGAAAATAATAATTAGTAATGTGCATTTACTGATTATAGATTTTTCTATTCGGGTTTCGGCAAATATTTGGACAGTGCATTTCCAGGAATTATGAAAACCGATTTTGTGTTTATTGCATATCTTTGAGATTATTCGATTTTGGAAATTCCTTGGTGTCCAAACTTCCTTATCTATAAATATTGAAGTTTGCATTTCTAGCAAACTAATCCTCAGAGCCAGCAAAACTACCTAGTTGTGTTGTTACTGGTGGAGCCACCTTTTCGGAGAGGAAAGTAACCTAATTAGGCGAAATCTCTTACGGCCCCTCAGTTTAAAGACTTCTTTGGGATTGAGAAGCTCTATTAGTACCGTTGGTGGGAAACTAGATAATTGCAGTTTATTATTAGTTTTCGATTGATTTGATTGACTAACGGTTGTTAAACTTTGATTGCACCTAGTTTGTTTATGCTTGAGAATCCTCTCTTCTGATATAAGATTCACTCAAACTAGATCGAAGTTTCGACGGGGATCTAGACTGTTTGTAGTTCTAAAGACGTCTTGTGATAATCCAACGTTAACAGACTCCGTTCTGTGTGTGATTGATCACAAGAGATTCAAGTTAATTGTGTGCAAGTGCTGATTGAAGATTAAAGAAGATTTGAAGACAAGAAGAATTTTTGGGTTCATAATCTTTGGTGTACACAATACTTGTTTCGGCTGGAAAGGGATCCAACTATAATCGATTTATCGTTGTGATAGATTGGATTGATTAGTTGAGTAGATTGACATCAATATACTTCTTTGTGATTAATAATATTGATTGCATAGTCTAAAAATTACTTCGTAATTGTTGAGAGATTGATCTAAGGACCCGATAAAGGAGTTTATTGGTTAAACGGAAGAGCCTTTGTCAAACTCATATCACGTTGTTTGAAAAGAGTTGTTACCGAACAGATTTGTTGTTCCTTTACTGTTTGGAATTCGAACCAAAGGAATTATTCCAAGTGCGTGACTTATTAAAAAATTGGAGGCGCAGGGATACTGAGGAAACTAGGTGAACTATAGGTTTAGTTTCTTGGTCTCAACTATACGAAGTTGGTTTGATTTTGTATAGCGGCTTAATTCTGAGAGTATTGAATTCTGGACTAGGTCCAGGGGTTTTTCTGCATTTGCGGTTTTCTCGTTGACAAAATCTTGTTGTGTCATTTACATTTATTTTCCGCAATTATAATTGTTGTTATTATAATTTAAAGTAAATTACACAAACGTTAATTCCTATTTTACTTGATAGACAATCCCTAGAGTTTGGTTAAGTCCGAACCTATTATCAAGTAAACATACTTCGTTGTTGTATTGTCTCGATCTTGTATCCATAGTCAATCACACAAGTTACCTTGTTGTCGTATTGTATTGATCTTGTATACATAGACTATCACACGAAGTGTGAACCGATTAGTTGTATTGTCTCGACACACTCTATAAACAATCACTTTCGGAGACAGGACTTATAGGTGGAACAGTTTTAGATTGAGGTATATTTGGTACCCTCGTCTTTTCAAGCGTATTTTTTACGATCTGGGCACTCATTTGCAAAATGGCCAAAACCTTTACACTTAAATCACTGAGGCATATCCTCGTCGTCAGTTTCATAATTATCCATGTTTTTAGGAGGAACACGATTATGAGGTTTGACTGATGACCTGGGTTTATCTCTGGAGAACCGTTTACTTCTCTTCAAAAGAAAGTCCCTAAACTGTCTTGCGATCAAGGAGACTGACTTGTCAAGCTCTTCATCTGATAAATCAGCCTCAGAAAGATCATCTTCAGAGATGCAAACACTTTTACTTTTGTCAAGTAATTTAGTGTTCTTTTGTGCTTTGAAAGCAACATCCTTTCCGGATTTGGATGTATGCTCATGATCAAAGATCTTTAACTTCCCAACCAGGGTATTTCTGGAAAGAGTTCTGAGATTATTTCCTTCAACGATGGCATGCTTCTTAGAATCATATCTGGATGGCAGTGATCTGAGAATTTTCATCACAGTGTCCTTTTCAGGAATAGTCTTACCCAGTGCAAAAGATGCATTAACAATTTCAGACACTTTGTGATTAAACTCATCAAATGACTCTTCATCTGCCATACGAAGGTTTTCCCAATCAGAATTTAGGTTTTAAAGCCTATCTTCTTTTTCAGAGGTATTCCCTTCAAATACAGTTTCTAAAATATCTCAGGATTCTTTAGACTTTGTGCAAGTAGTCACATGGTGCTGAAGATCTAGGGTAATGGCATGCATGATAGCATTTAAGCCGTCAGAATTTTGCTTCGCAGCAAGGATTTCTTCTGGACTATATCTACCAATATCCTTAAGTATAGATACATCGCCTTCTGTATTAACCGGAGGATCATAGCCATTAACAACACGTACCCATGTTTGAAAATCACGAGCTTGAAGAAAAGCACGCATAGCAATTTTCCACCACAAGTAGTTTGAGCCACCGAGACTGGTGGTACGTTTATGGAGATAGAATTTATGTCCATAGAGTCAGATCGCTACAAACACAGACTTATGAGGTCTTTAAATGTGTTTGCCTGCTCTAATACCAATTGAAAAAGCTGGGGTCTAACAACCTCACCCAATATTTCGCTTAGCAATTTTTATGGACTAACTCCAATATACTTACAAGAGAATCAACTATACAGTTAGACTTAATCTTATAAAAAAAGTATATCAAAGAGTTATATCTCAATCTCTCAATTCAATCCGCAATCAAACAAATAATAATTTGCGAGCCCGATTGAATATAAGAGAGATTACTAGAGCGGTACCAAAGACCAATGTTCAAGGATCAATCAATTTCAATCAACAACCAAAGGTTGGATTTTCCAACTGATCGATTCAACGCACAACCTGTGATATTTCAATTATATAACAAAAATAATGCGGAAAAGAAATAACACATACACCAAAATTTTTGTTAACGAGGAAACCACAAATGCAGAAAAGCCCCGGGACCTAGTCCAGATTGAACACACACTGTATTAAGCCGCTACAGACACTAGCCTACTACAAACTAACTTCGGTCTGGACTGTAGTTGAACCCCAATCAATCTCACACTGATTCAAGGTACAGTTGTGCTCCTTACGTTTCTGATCCCAGCAAGATACTACGCACTTGATTCCCTTAGCTGATCTCACCCACAACTAAGAGTTGCTACGACCCAAAGTCGAAGACTTTAATAAAAAAATCTGTCTCAAACAAAAAAATCTATAGGAATAGATAAATTTGTCTCCCACAGAAATACATACGGGTTTTGTTCCGTCTTTTGATCAATCAAGGTGAACATGAACCAATTAATATACCAGACTTATAGTTTCGAAGAATAGCCTAGAAATATCAATCACCTCACAATAATCTTAATCGACTAGCGAAACAAGATATTGTGGAATTACAAACGATGAGACGAAGGTGTTTGTGACTACTTTTCTATCTTTCCTATCGGAGATATAAATCTCAAGCCAATGTTACGATTGTACTCAAACACGATAGAAACTACAAGATCAGATCACACAACTATAAAGAAAACAGTTGGGTCTGGCTTCACAATCCCAATGAAGTTTTTAAGTCGTTAACCTACAGGGTTTCGTGAAAACCTTAAGGTTAAAGGAGAATCGACTCTATCTTATACAACTAGTATCACACATGAGGTATAGGGATTAGGTTTCCCAGTTGCTAGAGTTCTCCTTTATATAGATTTCAAATAAGGGTTTGCAATCTAAGTTATCTTGGGAGCAAAGCATTCAATATTCACCGTTAGATGAAAACCTGATCAGTTTCAAGCTAATATCTTTCAACCGTTAGATCGAACTTAGCTTGTTATACACAAATGAAATGTAACTTCATTTAGGTTTGAGTAACCATACCTAAACGTGTACATTTAGTTGGTTCAACAATAGTTAACCAATGGTTAGCCATATGAGCATTTTCATATCAACCTTATTCATCTTCACCATAACTAGTTCAAATGACTCAAATGAACTAGTTAGAGAGTTGTTAAATTGCTTAGATCTTATAGAAGTGTACAAGACACAATTGAAGCAAAATCGGTTTTGCTTCACTCGAATCGATCCATGAACATTATAGCCACGGTTTGCAAAGATTGCATTCCTTAATATATAAATGTTTTAGTTCATGAACAAACCGATTTTAGAAAGTAACCTACTTAAGTATGCATACGGGTACACGTACTTAAGTAACCGGATTGAGTTTGTTTTTCACTTTTAAACTCCAGGAGAAATTCACGGACGTGAACTTTCCGCCAGTATGCGTACGGGTACGCATATTCACCTGGATTTGTAACAACCGCCAGTACGCGTACGGGTACGCATACTTTAGGTTCCCGGTTTTGGACTTTTACACAAATGTGAAAACACACCATGTTTATATCCAAAAATGGTTACATGTTCTAAACTCTCATTTCAATCATTGAAACTTTCTTAGACGATGTTATATAGTTGTTATTCACAAATTATTTTTCATTAAAGCGATTTTCAAGTTATTAAAATAATCAACATGGCTTTCGTCACGAGTAAAGATGAACTTGGCAAAAGTGAAAGCTTGCGAACACATATTTCGAGAAATAGATAAGCGAGATAAACTCGGCTCGAAATAGCAAATGTGTATTGAAAATGCGGGGGTACAACAACCTCACCCAATATTTCGATTAACAATCTGTATGGACTAACTTTAATATACTTTTAAGAGAATCAACTAGACAGTCAGACTTAATCTTAATAAAAAGTATATCAAGGAGTTAATATCTCTATCTCTCGATTTGATCTTTACTCAAGCAATTTGCGAGTCTTTATCAAATACTAGAGATATAAACTTGGATGGTACCAAAGACGAATATCCAAGGATCAATAATTTCCAATCAACAACCAAAGGTTGGATTTCACAATTGATCGATACAACGTACAACCTGTGATATTTCAATTATATAACAAAATATAATGTGGAATAGAAATAACACAGACACCAGAAGTTTTGTTAACGAGGAAACCGCAAATGCAGAAAAACCCTGGGACTAGTCCAGATTGAACACCACACTGTATTAAGCCGCTACAGACACTAGCCTACTACAAACTAACTTCGGTCTGGACTGTAGTTGAACCCTAATAAATCTCACACTGATTCAAGGTACAGTTGCGCTCCTTACGTCTCTGATCCCAGCAGGGTACTACGCACTTGATTCCCTTTGCTGATCTCACCCACAACTAAGAGTTGCTACGACCCAAAGTCGAAGACTTGATAAACAAATCTGTATCACACAGAAAAGTCTATAGGATTGAATAAATTTGTCTCCCACAGAAATACCCAAGAGTTTTTGTTCCATCTTTTGATAAATCAAGGTGAACAGGAACTAATTGAAAACCGGACTTATATTCCCGAAGAACATCCTAGTATTATCAATCACCTCACAATAATCTAAATCGTATGGTATCGAAACTAGATATTGTGGAATCACCAAACGATGAGATGAAGATGTTTGTGATTTATTTTTATCTTGCCCTATCGGAGATATAATCTCAAGTCAATTATTCAATTGAACTCGTACGATAGAAAATGACAAGATCAGATCGCTCAACTAAAAGAGAGTAGTTTCGTCTGGCTTCACAATCCCAATGAAGTCTTTCAGTCGTTAACCTACAGGGTCTCGAGAAGAAACCTAAGGTTAAAGGATAATCGACTCTAGCAAACCAATTTGTATCACACAGGAGGTGTGGGGATTAGTTTTTCCAATTGCTAGATGTCTCCTTTATATAGTTTTCAAATCAGGGTTTGCAATCCAAGTTACCTTGGTAACAAAGCATTCAATATTCACCGTTAGATGAAAAACCTGATTCAACCAAGCTAATATATTTTAACCGTTAGATCGAAACTTAGCTTGTCACACACAAATGAAATGTATTTCATTTAGGTTTGAGTAATGATACCTAAACGTGTACACTTAGTTGGTTCACAAAATGGTTAGCCATATGAGCACTTTCATATTAACCGTATTCATCTTTTTCACATAACTAGTTCAAATGACTCATAAGAACTAGTTGAAGAGTTGTTCAATTGCTTAGGTCTTTATTTATAGACACAATTGAAACAAAATCAGTTTGATTCATTTGAATCAATTCATGAACAGTATACCCATTGTTTGCAAAGATTGCGTACCTTATAAATTATTGTTTTAAGTGCATGCACTACTGATTTGAGAAATAACCAGCTTAGGTACCCGTACGGGTATGTGTACCTTAGCTACCGGATTTGAGTTTACAAACTCAGCAGAAATTTTCGGTTCGAAAACTTCCGTGGGTACGCGTACAGGTATGCGTACCTAAGGTGTCTGGTTTACTAGTTTGCAAACTACAAACTCAGCAGAAATTTTCGGTTGAAAACTTCCGCTGGTACGCGTACGGGTACGCGTACCCAACCTGTCTCCTTCACCAATACCGTATGCACACATATGCACACACTTGGTTTTCGGCACATGGATTTATACACTAATGTGCAAACACACTATATATGCTTATATCCATAGTTGGTAATCTCAACTCTACATTTCAATCATTGAAACATTCTTCTATAATATTATAACAATCGGTATTCACGACTATCTTCATCAAAGTTATTTTCAAGATTGAAACGTCATCATGAATTTCGTCATGGGTAAAGATGAATGCGGTTAAAGAAAAATCTTACCAACACATATTTCGAGAAAAAGATAAACTCGGCTCGAAATAGCAAATGTGTATGTATGAAAACTATCATACTTATACGACTTTGTCTCAAGAGTAGGAGATAGAGTAGACTTTTGAGTGATAGATAAGTTCAAGTCTCCACATACCTTTTTAGTCGGATGAAGTTCCACTGGTTCCTCGAGTAGTTCTTCGTCTTCGTAAGATGATTGCCATGGTGTCTGGAGCTCAACTACACTTAACTATCCTAGACCGAGACTTAGTCATAAGTAAACTAGAAATCAAGACATATAGTTTTGATCACTAATATTGACAAACATGCTTGAGATAGCAACGCATGCGAGTTCGACCGAGCAATGCTCTAACATGTATAATCGAAGTCTATATAACAATACGACTTTTGTCTCATGATAGGGATAAAATAGATAGACTTTTGAGTGATAGATAAGTTCAAGTCTCCACATACCTTTTTGTCGATGAAGTTCCACAAGTTCCTTGAGTAGTTCTTCGTCTTCATATGATGAACGTCGTGGATTCTAGAGCTCAACTACACTTACTATCCTAGTCCGAGACTTAGCTATAAATGGACTAGAAATCAAGACTTATAGTTTTGGCAACTAAAATTGACAAATAAGCTTGAGATAGCAACGCTTGAGAGTTCGACCGAGCAGTGCTCTAACAGTTCTGTTTCACTTAATCAGGTTAATGTGTTTAATCCAGATCTTGGAAGATCTAAAACCCGAGAAATGAGTTTAATCTATTTTAAATAGAAAAACCTTTGTCACATTCAACATCAATATCTCTGATTGATTTATTGGTAGAATTGCATTGTTATTTTAGTTTTCGATGATTGATTTGATTGACTAACGGTGCACCTAAGTTTGATTATTCTTGAGAACCTTGTCTTGTAATATAAGGTCACTCAAACTAGATCATAGTTCATATATGATTTTGGAATCAAGTTTGTTATTATGCAGGTATATAAGACTAATAGATATTAAAGACAAGAAGATTTTTTTATTGGTTTCGTATCTTTGGGATTTGTTGGCGTCCAGTAGGAAACTGGCCCATCATAGAGCCAGTACGAGTAAAATCCAAGCGAAAAAAATAAATAAAAGGGGAAACTGGTTAGGTCAGTTACGGATAGGGCACGACTGCGCCACTTGGCCGGCCGGTTTTTCCTAACTCACGCCCTCATGGCTGACCGACCCTGCTTCGTGTTAGCCCCTCGCGCTCATCTTCCCTATCGACCAATCACATCGCTTCTACGCTACAAGCTCCGCTTTAAATTAAATATGGAAGTAGGATGGTCGACGCGTTTAATTTCTTAAGAAAGTAGATCTTGGCCGCCCAAGTCAGTCGCTAATTAATCAAGATCACACAACTTGGACGGCTCAATTAGCTAACCCTAATTCTTATTAGCTTGGAAAATAAGGTGTCGTTGTGATGACCGACCACCCATCTATTTCCTAGACCAATCACATCGCTCCTAGCCTACCTGCTCAGTTCCAAATAGTTAGCCAAAGTAGGCTAGTCGAGCTGCTTCTCGTATATAAGAAATTAAGTCTAGACTGTCCAAGTCAGTCGCGGAATGATCACGACCACACGACAAGGCCGTTCAATTTAACAAGATTGGCCTTCTTCTGGCATGACCGAGCAAGCTCCATGATAGCTACCTGCGGGCCCTCTACTATTTCAGCCAATCAGGTCGCTCCTAGCCTACCTCCTTTGCTCTGAATCGTCGCCCAAAGTAGGCTAGTCGTGTTTCCCATAAGGTTCTTAATTAGGTTAAACGATAATCGAAAACTGCCTCAAAGCATCTCGACCATCCAACTTGGCTAACAGATTTGACCGGCTTAGATTTGATTTGAGCCAACCAACGAGGTGCCATGAGTACTATCGGCCATCCCTCTCCTAGATAGACCGATCACCTCATCCCCAGCTTGCTTGTACCGCCCCCAACAGTTTCTCAAAAAAGGAAGGTCGCGCCATGTTTTTAACCTTAAGATCTGCGACTAATTCAAGCAGGCTCTATACAACGATGCGTTACATGCATCGAATATTTTGAGCTGCTTGCTCTAATGCTATCTAATTGATCACACAAAACAATACTTTCTAGGTCAATTACCCTTATCCATCTTCGCATCATATCGTATTTTCCAATCATTTCCATCTCATAATTTTAACCATAAAATTTAATCATTGATTAAAACAAAGTATTAAAACCATAAAAATGACATGGTGATAGATCAAATCTAAATTGATCTGAAAAGAAAATGATGAATCTAACTTCAGGTGGAGCATAGAAAAGAAGATCTAGATGTGAGACTAGTAATATCTGATTTCGGTCCATTAAAAGTCATCTTAGGATCCCCACCGCCTATGAGATTTTTGTATGAAGCCGGAGCCGCTGTTTGATTAGTCCACCGCTGTTTGATTAATTTCTTACTCCTTCCTTGTTCTGGAATTTGAGAGAGACACAAAGATCGATACAAATAAAAGGGGATTGGAATCCACTGTGTAGGAGGGTAGTTTGGTTATTTAAAAAATAATAATTTTAAAATTATGGGTGTGTGAGTAAGTTTGACCAAGAAAATGGATGGGAGTCCTGTTAGTGGGAGGAAAGAATGAATTTGAGTAGGGAAAAATGTTGATAAAACTCAAGTCAACACGGGTCAAAAGAAAACCATGACCAAAATAAACAAATTTTTATAAAATGCCAACCCCATCCTAACTAATTTGACCGTTCATAATGGATCTCCTTCCTCTAAAACCCTATTTTTTTTTTCTTCTAAAAAGCGTAGCTGGGAAAGGTATCCACCCGGCGGAAAATCTTCTCTGGGCCTAGTTGTTCAAGCATTGCAGCAGGACTGAACGTACTTGTTCTTAGTGCTTGTCAGGTCACTTGCAGTAAGCCTCTAAAGGCGAAGAAAACATGACAATTTATATAGAAAATGGAGTTCAAGAGAACGAAATTAAAGTGGATTTGCTGAATAATAATTAGGTTTTTTTAGATCATTTGTTGAACGCTTCTTATTTTTGTTCTTCATTTTCCGTATGCATCGCAGCTTCAAGAAAGAAATCTACGATTGGAACATCTTAGTTCAATCATGGGTTTTAGTTGCAGCGAAGGATGCTTAGTGTTTGTCGTTTCATCTTATACGATCGTTTCTCCAGTACTGTATATGTCGGTGGGTAATCATCCACGAAATGTTTTTTTTTTTTTGTTGGGAGAAATGTTGATCATCAACAGAATGTTATAACTGTTTTTAGAAGAGAAATTTCACCGTTAGTTATCTGTTTGGTTGGTAAAGTTAACTACTTAGGCATTGTAGACATTAAATTCATTTTCTGAAAAGTCAATCTCTCCCATAAAATCATGATTCCCTCACCGCAATCCTTCCCTCCTAAAATCTCTTCTTTCACTCTCAATAACATGACTCATGGATGGGCGCATTAAGTTTTCAGCATGTGGGTTTTTGGATGAAAAAGAATAACGATTTTTTAGGGACCATGGTTTTATTTTGGGTAAAGGCATTAGAAGTAATTTTAGGTCACCCCATATCTAGTTATTTATTTAATACCTAATCTACCCTCTTAATTAATTTTAGGTTATGATTAGTGAATGATTTAGTTAAAAACAATTAATGAGATTAAATTAAAAGATGGATTTATTATTAGTTGAGTAGAATTATTGAGAGAGTAGAGTTAGAGAAGATGAAGGAGAAAAACATGGAAAATAATTTTTTTTTCCAATTCACTAAGTTTGAGTATTCAAATGATGAAAACTCATCTGATTCTTCATCTTCATCCTCTCCTAGAATATTTGTTAATCTTCAAAATGATCCGGATTTGAACTGGATTTTGAACAGTTCGGTTACTTTATATGAAGAACAAGTAACCGAACTCATCTGAAGTTGTAGTTCGGTTGCCCCGTGAGATGAACAAGTAACCGAACTCATCTGAAAGTGTAGTTCGGTTACTTGTTCCAAACACGCAGGTTACCGAACTCTCAAATAATAGAATTTCTAGGAGTTACAGCGTTATGTTCGGTTGGTTCTCAACTAACCGAACTTTGGTGTACAAAGTTCGGTTGGTTCGCAAACTGCATGCACTTTTGATCTAACCGAACTTTACGTAATATAAGAGTATATAAGTTTACAAAGTTCGGTTCTTTCACAAACTTGAACCTAACAGCTAACCAACCGAACTCTGAGTTCGGTTTCTGCGATAAAATTGTGAAGTTACCGAACTTAACAAACAAAAAAAATGTGAAGTTCCAGCGTCTATTGGCTAAGTTCGGTTACTTTGTAGTTTTAAAAGTTTTTGCGAACAAACCGAACTCTATTGGCTAAGTTCGGTTATTTTGGAACTCAACATAGTGGCCACAACAACGCAGTTCGGTTAGACTGGATTTGTTTTTTTTTCGGTTCTAAGGGTGGAGTTCGGTTACTTTGTAGTTTTAAATTTTTTTTGCGAAACAACCAAACAGAGAGTTCGGTGACTTAGTTTTAAATCCAATAGAACCGAACTGTTCTTCGTGTTCTTCATTTTCAAGAAGTTCGGTTAGTAAACTAGGGTTTTTTGGAAAATCGGCCTAACCGAACATGGCTCCGTAACTCCTATTAAAACCCTATTTTGATGATTTCTATTCGATTGAAGCAATCAAAATCAAATTAAAGTGAAGGGTTTGTTGGAAAATACCTCTGGAGTGGTCCCATGGCAGAACCAGGTTGCGGCTGGCGTCTTTTATACCCGATAAAATTATTATGTAACCGAACTTAATTGTGATTACATTGATGTTGTTACATTTCTTAAATAGGCGGTGGCGGTGGTGATGGGAGGAGGTGGTGGTGGTAATCAGTGGTTGGTGGTGGTGATAATCGGAGGTGGTGGTGGTAATCGGTGGTTGGTGGTGGTGATAATCGGAGGTGGTGGTGGTAATCGGCGGTGGTGGAAGGAGATGGTGCTTATATATATAGGTGGTTATTAGGTTGGTTTTAAATTAAAGGGTAGGTTAGTCATTTCAATGTTTTAGGACACCCCTTATCACTATAAGGAAGGTGGCCTAATAAAACCAGGACCCCCTCAAAAAAATCATGGTCCCAAAAAAATCATTCATCTGTGGGAAGAACTAAACGTGGAAAGCTTAATCAGAATAAAACTGTGTAGGATAAGATTATTCTCTGCGTAATAATTACGAGAGTCTCCACCCACGTATGGCCCATATACCAGTCAGCTCACCCTTCCTACTCTGCAGCTTGTCGATCATTTTCTCTCGCAATCGCAACAACTCTCGGAATAATTAGTTCTCATAAAATCAGAATTGAGTTTTGAGAGTAAATTTTCGAAGAGCAAACGATCATGGAGTTTCCTTTCGGTCATCACCATCGAAGAAATGAAGAAGATGACTACCCACCACCGCCACCGTCATTCCCGCAACACCATAATCATCATCATCAAAGTGATTTCCCACCACCACCACCACAACCAGATTACAGAGATCAACAACCTTTTCACCCAAATCAAGCAGAAATTCAGCATCAGTATCATCAAAATCCATCACAGCAAGAGCCTAATTATGGTTATCCACCACCACCGCAACAACAACAACCTGATTATGGATATCCACCACCACAACAATCTGGGTATTCATCAACTGTTACGCATCATGTTTCTCATGAAGTCAATTACCCAAGATTCGAACCTGAATTTCAACATGAAAACAGAGATCATAACTACAACCGACATGATTACCATAATCGTCCTGAGAATCAAACTGTCATACATCATCACAGTCATGAAAGTGGTGGTGGTGGTGGGTCTGAGTTGCTTAACAAACCCACTGTTAGGGTTTACTGCAAGGCTGAACCAAATTACTCCCTTGCCATAAGAGATGGCAAAGTGATTCTTGCTCGTTCTGATCCTTCTGATTTGTCCCAGGTATGATCTTTTTCACTAGGGGTTTGTTGTGTTTATGATACTCTTCTTCATTTTGGTATCACTCAATTCTTTTCCCTAGTGTTATTTTGTTTTGGGGTTTTCTTGTTTCAGCATTGGATCAAAGATGAAAAGTACAGTGTTAGGGTTAAGGATGAAGAGGGTAGCCCTAGTTTTGCTTTGATCAATAAAGCTACTGGTCAGGCCATGAAACACTCTGTTGGAGCTACCCATCCTGTAAGTATTTGCGTTTATATTTCAAGTGAGATGAATTAGATCTGCCATGTTTTGCTTTTATATGCTTCAAAAATATCATGCTGTTAGCAAAGTGGTTTTACATCCGAAGTGACAGTTAGGATGTCCAAATTCCGAATCGGAGATTGTGAATGGAATTATGTGGGATCACTAGGTTTGATTCTTCAAACAAAAATATCTATTAGGCTATTATGGTTAGTCATAAGTTGCATTTTATACTCTTCAATTTCAATTTTTGTTCTTTTTCGATCTTCCATTTTCATTGCTGAACTTGGTTTAGAGAAAAGAACATAGGAAAGGTGGGTCTTTATCGGTTTCTTACCATGTTATCGGCGCAGCGTTATTATTAATTGCAATTGAATTTAACTTCCAGTGTTGGTGGAGATATTTTTAAGTCTGTTCAAGTGATGCTGTGTTTCCTCTACATGAGTTGTCTGATTTATCTGTGACGAAATTTATTTGCCAAGACTCTCCTGTACTATGCTGAACTTGATTTATTAACCACATTAGTAGGTTGAATGTCCCGTTGTGTAAGCCATTAAACCCTCAAATTCCAATACCTGGTTGCTAAGCGCATGACCTATAAGGCAATTGAAAGACAACATTGTGTAATCCAGCATTTCATGAGTATCATTGAATTAAATTATTGTATTCCCATGTATCGTTAGATATGAATTGTCATTTCCCTGGATAAATGTAGTTGTTCTGCTCCTATTTTCTCTTTCCAAACTCTTAGTGCTTGTAATACTTGTCAATGGAAAGTATTAGGGAGTAGAAGCATAAGGTGAGTGGTTGTAACTAACAGATCCCTTCCCTTCATTCATAATATGTTTCCCGTATAGGTATAGGTATTGTTATCTTAATTTGAAGAAAAAGGTAGCATTCCGAACTAATCGTAATTCATACATCTTGTAGGTCCAGCTGCGTCATTACAATCAAAATGAACTTGATGAGTCTGTGCTGTGGGCGGAGAGCAAGGACACTGGTGAAGGTTACAGATGCATAAGAATGATAAATAACATTCGCCTAAACCTGGATGCTTTTCATGGTGACAAGAACAGTGGTGGAGTCCATGACGGCACCATTCTAGTGCTGTGGGAATGGTTGAATGGAGAAAACCAGCGATGGAAGATCGTTCGTTACTGTAAGTCTTTCAAGCTTTAAGAAAACAGTATCTGCGCTAATGAATCGAATCGAATTGAATCTCCTTAGCTACTCTGAGGTCCCAACTAAAATTAATTATGTACCCAGGTTACCATGATAGCTAGACAGTAAGAGATTTTAAGCACCACTGCACTAGATAGTGATTACAGATTGTTGTACTTGTTTTTTCCTAAATATATGACTGATTTTCTTTTTGTGATCTGATGCAGGATATGCTGGTATAATAGACAGCTTCTCTGGCTGTTTGGAAATAATATGTGGGAGTAAAACTTAGTTTTGCTCTTTTAGCATCTAATGAAACGATTGCCGTATTTTAAGTACTGGGATTTCCTTTTTGTTTCTAATAGAAGCGCAACTACTTGCAGTTTGATTCCGCTCCAATAGGACAATCTCTGGTTTACTCTTGGTTACCGCAGAACTTTAATATGAAGTCATAAAATTGTGTCAGTTTGTCTCTTGACTACTGCAGCACTCTTATGCATGGTTATGAAATATTGTTATCTAGTTTGTTGGAATCCAAAATTCAAAGCTAATTTGTCAAAATTCCGATATACTCCCCCCGTCTCAAATTAGATGAGCTAGTTGGTTTTAAATTTTGTCCGATAAATAGATGAATTATCTTACTAATCAAGGGATATTTTAAAACTACTCTTTTAATTGATTATTGTTACTACAAGAATAAGAAATATGTATAATTTGATAGTCATGTTTATATTCGTTACGTAGGTGTTTTAGAATGCTTTCCAACAGTGTAAAGTTTACGAAAAACCGTGGTATAGTTTAAGAGATAAATCAATTCTATGTTTTACTAGTATAATCATAAAAATTACTTAAACATATCCCCTTTCCTTCTTGCCTTAAGAATTGTGTAAACTACAACTAGCTCATCTAATTTGGGACGGAGGGATTATTATACAAGACCACAAGTAGCTCGTTATACAAGTAACCCAAGACATGAACACTAGAGAAGAATGCAAGAGTGTTGGATTTGGGACGGAGGGATTATTATACAAGACCACGAGTAGCTCGTTATACAAGTAACCCAAGACATGAACAATAGAGAAGAACGCAAGAGTGTTGGCTTACTTGCAAGGGATCCATCGACAATTGGTTTACCCAAAACATGAACACTAGAGAAGAATTTCAAGAGTGTTGGCTTACTTGGAAGGATTCATCGACAATTGGTTTACATTACCATGTGAATGGCAATGCCGGGTTGAAACTATGCTAAAGTTGGAAGTTCGAACTCTAATATTGTTTAAATTTTGGTTGGATCATTAGATATAAAGTTAATTTGTTAAACTTTTTATGTCATTATTTATGGACTCAACAAATCAGAGATTTGTTCATTTTGATTGCACTATGGACTCCACTTCCATTCCACTATAGACATGACAAAAGAGGAAAACGACTGGGCAAACATGTAAATTTTCCTACTGCGGTTCTTGATTAGTCACGCGTCTCTTTTCAAATTGCGGATCATCAGCAGCCGCTAGCGGTCTTACTTAATTCTCGCGGTCCCGGTAAATCCGCTGGCGGCTCAAGTTAATCCGCGCAGGCGTTGTCCGCTCGCTAACTGCATCATCTGATTGTTATTCCCCTATAAATTCAGCTCATTTCAAACTTAAAACTCACACCTTCTACACCTTTATCTCTTCATACCATCTCAATATTCATTTTTCCTTCATTTCAAGCATAATACTCGTACCATCTCAATATATCATAAAACATTTTCAAAAAATCCCTTTATACAACAAACATGGCAGCCCCTTCGCAGCAATCACAACAAAAAACGAAACAAAGATCCGGTTGAGTCCGTGGTGCCAAGTTTAAAATGGATGAAGATGAATCAACTTGTAGGAATTATGTATGCTTTACAGTAGATCAAATCAATGGCTACCAGCAACATGGGAATACATTTTCTGGAATGATTTTCCGTGAAGAAACCGGTAACATCCATAATCGTGATCAAGAAGGGTTGTCTCATCGTTTTCATGCAATTAGCAAAGATGTTAGTGAATACTTAGCTTTGATCACGCGAATGTTCCGATGCAAAAAAAAATTGGTGAAGGTGAACCAACACATGTGGATCGAAGATGTCGAGAAGAGTGGCAAAGATCCCAGGAAATTGGTTTCCAACACGAAAGTTATTTCAACATTCTGAGGAAAAATTTAATCTCTACGTGTTGGAAGGTAATCAAATGCCAACAAGATCAGCACATGGTTCAATTTCGCAGGATTTTCAGAATGGTGCATCTGTTTCCTCACTGGAAGGAAATGCATCTCCGCATGCTGGTCAGCCTTTGTGATGATGTGTTGAGAGAGAGAGAGAAATATTCTCTTTAGCTGAGTTGACCAAGACAAAGAGATATTCTCTGATTTGTGAGAATGACTAGGATGAGTCATATGAAAAGACATGGAATGCCTCAGAAATCGTGTGTACAGTGTGAGAGAAGCTGAGGTTGAGCTCCCTCTCTCTATTGCCGGTCACATATGTCACGTGGAGACTGTATTGCTTGTGGGTCCCTTTGTTGAGCATGCAGAGCTCAAGGAAGCTTATCCACGTTTTTAGATAGATATGTACAGTTCATACCCAATTTACTAGCTGTGAGTGTGTTTGAGACGCTAAGAAACAGGCTTGATCCCTAGGTGTGGCTTGTGTCTGAGTCTTACGCATGTATAAGACTCTTCAGACGAGATGGCTCATCTCGGATAAGGTCATTTGAGGTTGTTGACGCGACTGAGGCTGTTTGAGATTTAACCGACGCGACTGAGGCTGTCTGAGACTTGGCTGACGCGACTGAGGCCTCTGAGACTTGGATGATGCGACTGAGTCTCTCTGAAGTCAGCTGGGACATGTTCGAGAGAGAAAGGAAAGACTGCACGCCTAATAACGTCTCTGCGAGACTTCGGCTCGCTTGTCTTTGACCAGCGTATCTTGAAGAGATGTGCTAGGTGTCAATTGTTTCCGTATTTTGGGGCCGACATGACCAAGTGTATCTCGAAAGGATGTTCTTGGAGTCAGGCGAAAGGTCCCAGAGGCAGAATAATTAACCAGCGTATCTCGCGGGGATGTCCTAGGAATTATTCGAAAGGCTCAGTAAATCGAGTTAGAGCCTATAGTATACATGACCATTGTATCTCGCGATGATGTACTAGGAATCGGTTCTTGATCTCAAATAGGGTGAGTCGTGCTTATAGGAGACATCTATGTCTACGTTTTGGGTCATAAGTTCGCTGAGAATGTTTTTACGCATCTACAGAACCTACATGACCAACAATATCTCGTCGTATATTTATATTAGGAATCATGGCATCAGAACCAATTGTGTCTCGCGAAAACATGCTGGAATTGTGGTTTTTATGGTTCATAAGTCTGCCGGGGACGTTTTACGCTCTACAAAACCTACATGACTAGAAGTATCTCATCAAGGATGTGCACTAGGATTCATGGTATCACGACCAGTAGTGTCTCGCGGGGACGTATACTAGAAATCGTGGCTATGGCTGTCTTGAGGACCAAGGGCTTAATATCTCCCATGAGAGTTGAGTTTTGTCCTATGGTCTTGAAATGAAACTTTCGGCCCCTTATCCAAATTTCACCATCTACAGCTACTATTGAACTTTTCAAAATCCTCTTCTAACGTCTTGATTTTATCAAGAGCACCAGTAAGATCAGCCCCAAGTCGTTTTTTCTAGAGAGAGATATGCACCTTTTTTTCTCTTCAAAACACACTTGTTGAGAGTTATCACCGATTCAGTTTCTGCAAGTTTCTCTCCCAACAAATGGATCTTTCAAGAGCAACATCACGATCTTTCTCTAACAGTTCTGCCCGAGAATAAAGACTAGCACTTACTTTATCTTCAAGACTCTGTATTTTTTAAGAATCATTTTCTCTCAACTTTTCGTGATCTAGACGGAGCCTTTCACATTCAACCTGAACTTCCTTAAGTATCTTTTCCCTTTCACAATATATATTTAGGGAATTTTCGTTAGCAAGCAATTTCTCATGGGCCTGTTCCAGCGAAGATGCCAATATGACCATACAACTTGCATCATCCCAAAAAGGGTTTCATGTTTGAGTCATTTTATTTTGTAAGTAAGAAATTTCATTGAAAAAAACTATGACTCAGCAAGAATCGAGATTACAAAAGAAGTAAAGCCATCTAATCCGGGATTTAAAGGATTTCCGATATTAGATTTATCTACTATAATTTGCTGAATACTGCATGTTGGAGGAGAAGTTCCCCATTCATAGGAAAGTTCATAGTTCGAATAAACTTAGCCAAGATGTCCGCTACTTGATTTCCTAGTCTAGGAATAGAAGTAAAACCCAAAAAACTGGTGCAATGATGAGCTATTCTATTTGCTTCATCCATACAAGCTTTGGCCCGCCACGAAATATCTGCATTTTTTCCATTGATGTAGTTGAAAATACTTTCACAGTCCCCTTCTATACTGAAAATTTGAAGTTGTTTCTCTTTAGCCCAAACTGCTGCCTGAAGAACTCCTATAGCTTCTGCCTCTTGTAGGTCGAGACTTGTTGCTTACCCTGCTCATCCTTCTTCACAATCTCCTGCATCATTTCTCAATATAAAAGCATAAATAAAAGGTAATAATTCAGAGATCCAAGAAGCATCCACATTTATCTTTAGAGTATTTGAAATTTGAGCTTTCCATGTATTCTTTTTTTTTCTAGGTGTAGTAGGTTTTTTGATTTTAGTAGACCAAAAATCAACATGTCTCTGAATTTCTAATGGTAAGGTAGCAACATTTTCTGATTTGTTCTCAAAAATTCTATCACATCTTTCCTTCCAGATAAACCACATTTTGGTAAGAAGAAGTTCTAAAGAAATGTATGTCCTAGGATTAGTCATCCAAATTTTGCATAGATCCATGATAGTACTTGACGTGTCTAGATTTAGAGAACAGAATTGGGAGAATAATTCCAAACTGATTTAGCATAAGGGCAATGGAAAAGAAGATTTTCTGTTGTTTCTGTTTCAGTTCTACACATTGTGCATAAAGGTGTTACATCCTTAACTTTACCAGCTAGTTTAGAATTAGTTGGAAGTGCATTTTGAAGTCATTTCCATAAGAAGAGTTTGATTCTTTCTAAGATATTTAATCTCCATAGGGATTTCCAAAAAGACTCCGTCTAAACCATTTTCATTCAATTTCTCATACATGGATTTTACACTGAATTCACCGGATCTGGTTAGAGTCCATCTCAATTGATCTTTTCTAAGGTTTTGGCTACTATCTTTAAAAAGATTTATTTGACTAATTTTGGTGGCAATGTCAGTGGGGAAGGTTGAAAAAAGTAAGGGAATGTTCCATGAATCAGTTTCTGTATTGATCAAGTCGGCTACCCAGACCAGGTTGTTGTTACCAGCATGACTAAGATGTTGAATGTTCTTATTTAGTCCAGGAATCCAGATATCCTTCCAAATATCCATGTCTTTCCCATTTCCCACTTCCAAAATACTAAATTTTTGTACTAGTTCCATGCCTTGCCTAATGCAGTTCCAGGTCCAAGATCCTTTAGCATTGTGTTTAGTCCTAAAAAGAGATTTATTTCTAAAGTATTTAGAACCCATAGTTTTTACCTATAAGGCACCTGGTTCCTTTAGCATTCTCCAGGCCATCTTGGGTATCATTGCAAGATTGAACTTGCGAGCATCTCTGAAGCCTAGTTCTCCTTTAAGAATAGGTTTACAAAGATTCGGACAGGCCTTAGGATAGTAACCTTTACCTCCAGCATCCTTTCCCCACCAGAAATCCCTTTAAATGGCATTTATTTTATTAGTAGTTTTCTTAGGCAGGATAAAGCATCCTATTAAGTAGTTTGGGATACTAGAATAAATCTCTATTTAGTACAGATCTACAGGTTTGAGCTAGGACTAAACTTTTCCATCCTTTAGATTTGGATTCCATTCTTTCCAGAATGGGAGCAAAGGTTTTTATTTAGATCTATCCATGAAGAGAGGAGCCCCTAAGTATGGATCTCTAAGGTTTATATGTTTGATTTTTAGCATATATCATTCTTTGATATTTGGGTTCCACTTTCTTGCTAAAAAAGACACCTGATTTTTCAAAGTTTATTAATTGTCCTGAGGCCTTGATAAAAATATCTATTGTGTCTAATAAGTTTCTACACTCCAAAAGCTTTCACAAAGAGTAACCCGTCATCAACAAAAAACAGATGGGATATGGGTTCACTTTTAAGAGTTATTTTCACTCCATGAAGAATCTTGTTTTGTTCTTGAGTTAGAAGTAGTCTGGAAAAAATTTCCATACAAATAATGAATAAATAAGGTGAGAGAGGATCTCCTTGCCTTAATCCTCTAGTAGGTTTAAAGGTTTCTCTAGGAGTTCCATTTAGCAGAACAACAATTAAAGGTGTTAAAATGCATTGCTCAATGAGCTGACACTCCTCAACATTGAAGTCTAGAGTTTTCAATGCATTTAACAAAAAACTCCAATTTACTCTATCAAAGGCTTTTGACATGTCTATTTTAATTCCTAAACCTCCTGTTCTAGCTTTTTTCTTTTTGAAAGAATGAATGATTTCATGAGCTACAATGATGTTATCTGATATTTGCCTAGAAGAAAGAAAGGCAGATTGAAATGGAGATATAATTTTTTCCAGAGAGAGGGTTTAATTATGTTTGCTAAAATTTTTACTATGACTTTATAGACAGTGTTACAAAGCCCTATTGGTCTAGATTGACTGGGATTTTTGGAGTGTTTTAGCTTAGAAATTAGGAAAAGATGTGTTACATTTAAATATGGGTTGAGCGTTTTTTCCTTAAAAAAATTCCGAATAATATCCGTCACCTGAGTACCCACTAAACTCCAGTTATGAATGAAAAAACTAACAGGAAATCCATCAGGACCTGGAGATTTGTTGGGTTTCATGTTTTTCAAAACAAGAAAAATATCCTCTGTATATGGAATAACCAAAATTCTAGAGTTATCATCAATAGAAATTATGGAAGGGATATCTTTGAAGATAATCAATATGAATAGAAGATTCAGTAAAAATAGATTTAAAGTAAGAAGATAAAATACTATGAATTTCCTTTATGTCTTTGGTTACTACATTCTGATCATTGGTCAAACTTTCTATGTTATTCCATTTCCTCCTTCTCAAAGTAATTGTATATAAATATTTAGTAATTCTTTCACCTAAATTGATAATGTTGTCTCTTGATTGTTGTGTGGATATAACTTCTTGTGTGTCATAAAGACTTTCTAATTCCTTTAGTTTTTCCTTTATTTTGTTCTCTTAGTGTAGAGTTACTCTATGTGATATCAATCTTTCTATTTCTTTAAGGAGCTTATTAATCTTCTTGGCTGGAAGGCCAAATTTTTTTGAGTCATTAGACATACCTACATGACTTAGTTTTAACTCATTATGAGTGAAAAGGCAAGGGTACCCAAATATACATGTTTGTGGGTGAAAACCGTTTCTTCTGATTTCAGTAATTTCGTGTGTGTGGGTGAGAAACGAATCTAAACCCTAAACAATGTACTGCACGGGAGTACTTTTGATTCGAGAGATCAATCTGTACAATCCTGGCCTAAACCAAGAAATGGCCGTTCCAGGCTTGCTTCGGTCACAGAGTGAAGGTGAAGGGTTGGTCTTAGGGAGGGAAGCGAAGAAAGTGTTGAGACCAGAATAGTTGATTCTGGAAGTGTGGGCGTTTTGTGACTTGTATCAGAAAGTAGAACTGGTAAGTCGAATGGAAAGCTACCGGGTGATTTCTAGATGTTGTGTGTTATCGACCAAAAAACCTTGTGTCCCTTGGTGGAAATAGGTGAGACCTATTTATACAAATCATAGTGAAACGTACCCTGGTCTCGTAGGAAGTGGGAACGATTGAGTGGTAGAAGAAAAGAGTAACGTGTAACTGCCAGACGTTATGCTTCCATGATGAGGGAAGTGAATTCGTGTAACCGCCAGTCATTACGCTTCCATGATGAAGGAAATAAATTGTTTACACCGTTACTTTTCACCACCACTAATTATCCTACTTCATGACACTTTCTTGTAACGGGCGCATTGCACGCCACATGTTGTAAACCGCCAGACCAATACCCTGATGAGCATCCCCCCAGTTTGTGACATATTTTGATGTCTCGAATGTTTTCTTGGAAAACATGTAGCACTTTGCTACGTGTGGCAAGTTAAAATCGAGAGGCTTGCCGCAGGTAAATAGCATGTGATGCTAGGCTCGTCTTGGCTAGTCGCCTAAAACTTGTCGCGAGCTTACCGGTTGTGTGGAGAACTTCGATGGCCGAGATCACATCTTATGAATAAGGGTAGCCGTTGATTGTGGCTACCTCATGTTGGCGCCTGAAAATGGTGCAGCGGCATGGCTCGTGCATGCCAGTGGCACGATGGTCCAAGTGGTGCCTGACGTAGCCATGGTCGCAGGGTTTAGGCGGTTGGTCGCCTAAAAGTTTCCACAAGTCCATTAGTTCCGTGGCGAACTTGGATGGCTGAGATTGCATCTCATGAAGAAGGATGGCCATTGATTATGGAAACATCTTGTTGTATAGCGAAGTGGCGTCAACCACATGCTAATGGCATGTCGGTGGCGTAGCCATGGCATGGCGGTATGCTAGTAGCCGGGACATAGTGGTATGCCAGTGATGTTGCGGTATGGCCAAAGCTAAAAATTGGCTCCACAGCCAAAGTTAGGGTTTGGCGTCGTGGAGGGATTTGTCGTGGACAAGTCTTGGCGCCGTTGGGAGGATTTGGCCTGGACAAGTCTTGGCGCCATTGGAAGGATTTGGCTTGGACAAGTCTTGGTGTCGTTGGAAGGATTTGTCCTGGACAAAGTGTCGTGGAGTCGGACCCACATGTGGCGTGGCAACATCGACCATATTGCCACGCCAATCCCGTTGCTCTGGGAGCGTTGTTGGCTTTGGTAGTAATTTGCTCAAATTAGGGTTTGTCGAAACCCTAATTAGCGCACGTGGCGTGCGGTTGCGACATGGCGCTACTTTTGTGCAAATGGCGCCATGGCTATGCCAAAGGAACTATGGCAAGGCCATAGTGAGGAAACGACCACATGGGTAGAAATTTCCGCGGGTGGCTATTTATGGCAGGTTGCCACGAAGTTGGCATGTTGCGAGGTAGCATGGCGTGTCGCCAAGGTAGCATGGCATGTTGCCGAGGTAGCGTGTTGGCATGTTTCCGAAGTAGAATTGCATGTTGCCGAGGTAGCATGGCGTGTTTCCAAGGTGCGTTTGGCCTTTAATGTATGGTGGAAAATTTGGAGTAACCTGATTGGCCACAAAAGGGGGCCGGCCAAACAAAAGGTGCGACCACACTTCTGGTGAGAGTGTGCTGCCTTTAGGGCGACCTGATTGGTCGATGGAAAGGGGGGGCGGCGACAGGTAACATGGGGCCGACCTTGTTCGGAATGCGCGTGGCGCATTTAGGGCGACCTGATTGGTCGATGGGAAGTGGGGCCGACAAGCTAGGGCGTGGCCACACTTCCAGCGCGATGTGGCGGAAATTTTGACAAGCAAGGTCTGGTATATTGCGTGAGGCGCGAAACCCTAACTTCTGAAAGTTAGTCAGGTTGACTGAATTCTATGTGTCGACACAGAGCTCTTTTAATTTCGTTTCCAGAGAGCAGTATGCTTTTCTGATTGAATACCTTATGCAAAGATCTTATTCTTGATAATTGGAGATTCATGCTACTCTACTGCGAGGGAACACAAATCGTCATGCCATATCAACATTAAGAGTTCAACCGGGGAACATAGCATAGAAGGCATCCAGAGGAACTTATATTAAGTGAATATGCGCGAGGCGCCGAAATGTACAGAACATCTGGGATTCGCCAGTCTGGATAAATTTCATGTAAATATGTTGATCGGCTCAACAAATTTGCCAGTGGGGAGGTTAGCACACATGGCTCTGTTTCCTTGCAGAGTGACGTAACATCAGATGCTTACGATTTTAACCCTAAGCTAAAAACCACCATCAACAATACCTCAAGCTAAAACTTTTCCTACCTATAAGTCCTTTCTCCGAAAGTGATTGTCTATAGATTGAGTCGAGACAATGCAACTAATCGGTTCACACTTCGTGTGATCGTCTATGGATACGAGATCGAGACAATACAACAACGAAGTATGTTTACTTGATAAAAAGGTTCATAATTAACCAAACACAATAGGATTGCTTATCAAGTAAATAGGAAATAACTTTTGTGTAGTTTACTTTAATTATAATAAAACAATTATAATGCGGAAATATAAAGTAAATGACACAGCAAGATTTTGTTAACGAGGAACCGCAAATGCAGAAAAACCCCGGGACCTTGTTCAGAATTGAATACTCTCAGGATTAAGCCGCTACACAAAATTAAACCTAACTTCGTATAGTTGAGACCAAGCAACTAAACCTATAGTTCACGTAGTTCCGTTTGTATTCCCATGCCTCCAACTTATGAATTAGTCACGTACTTGGAACAATTCCTTTGGTTCGTATTCCAAACAGTAAAGGAACAAAAAATCTGTTTGGTATCAACTCTCTTCAACCAAGTGATATGAGTCGGACAAAGGCTCTTCTGTTTATCTTAACATAAACTCCTTCGTTAGGTTCTTAGATCTATCTTATGTTAAATCACCGAAGTAATTGTTAAGATTTTGCAATCAATACTTTTAATCACAAAGAATTGTATTGATGCCGATCTACACAACTAATCAATCCAATCTACCACAAGGATAACCGATTATAGTTGGATCCTATTATACCGAAACAAGTATTGTGCACACTAAAGATTATGAACCCAAAATCATAAGTCTTCAATATCTTCTTTGTCTTCAAATATTCTTAGATCTTCAATAAACACCTGCACACAACAACTTGAATCTCTTGTGATCAATCACGCACAGAACGGATCTGTTAACAATGGATTATCACAAGATCGTCTTTAGCACTAACAACAGTCTAAAGATCCATGTCGAAACTTTGATCTAGTTTGAGTGAATCTTATATCAGAAGAGAAGATTCTCAAGCATAAACATACTAGGTGCAATCAAAGTTCAACCACCGTTAGTCAATCAAATCAATCGAAAACACAAGATAAACCGCAATTATCTAGTTTCCCACCAACGGTACTCGTAGAGCTTCTCAATCTCAAAGAAGACTTTAAACTGAGCGGACGTAAGAGATTTCGCCTAATTAGGTTACTCTACTCTCTGAATAGGCGGCTACACCAGTAACAACACAACCGAAAAAGTTTGCTGTCACGAAGGATTAGTTTGCTAGAAATGCAAACTTCAAGTATTTATAGACAAGGAAGTTTGGACACCAAGGAATTTCCAAAACCGAAAATATTCTCAAAGATATTCAATATATTCCAAATTCGGTTTCCATAATTCCTGTAAATGCTCTGTCCAAAATAATGACCGAAAATCTCTTTGGAAAATCTCAACTAGTAAATGCACATTACTAATTCTCATTTTCCTAAAATAAAATTAACCACCTTAATTAAAGATTATTAACTTATTTATATTTCGATCTTGGGATTTTATTCCTGTAACAATTAAGGAATAACTTTGAACAATAAAAGATAAACATTATTGTACGTGTTCAAAGTATGCCGACATCCTTACTTTATAAGTCCTCTTTCATACTTACAACCTTGAAACCGATTTGCCACACTTCCAAACAAGTTTAGAATTGGTTCATCTGACTTTCAAGAATTATGCAATTGATTAAGAAACACTCAATCAAAAATCATGGTTTAACGGTTCTACCAAAACAAGTTTCGGTTCTACCTCCATGTGAGTACTATGCATAGTCGCACTAGCTTTCCTAAATTCGGTTGACTAGGTACTAGGATCGGTTCCCCACATATATATGGTATCTAACTTATATGTGTTACACATGTCCATAGGATCAGTTCCCCTTTCTTTTAAAAACTTGTTGCACCTCATACAAGATCGATTCCCCTTTGTGATGTGTTGCACATCTTCATAAGATCAGTTCCCCTTTACCCAGATTCGGTTCAACAAATCACAAACTCGATCATACCATCTCAGGTGATTACTTAAGATCAGTTTCATTAATAAAAGTCATACCAATACATAAGTCAGGCCTTTGTGAATAGTTTTACCAAGAACACAAACAAGTCAGCGGTTATACTAAATCACACATATTGAATGTTCACAAGATATGCAATGAATAACAATCCCAATAACGCCTGGCGATTTCCTTTTAGATTCATAAACAAGTTTATGAACTTACTTCCTTAAAACACATGTAAAACATTGTTTCCTAGATGAAATCCTCACCTCATACCCATACATAATCACAATAGCATTTAAACGATTATGTCGATGTCTTATCTACAAAGTTTGATGGTTAATCAATAAACTTCATATTGTATTCCTTAATACTATGTCTATCTAGAGTGTTCATGCTTCGCAGTTTCGTTTTCAATATGCATGACTTGAAAGATACGTTAGGGAATGAAACATTTCAAGTCAAATATCACTAACCTCAAGTGGAAGGATGATGTTGTCGTTGTAGCTTCTTACTTCTTCACTTCTTCAAGTCTTCACAATACTTGTAATGTCTCATATCCTAATACTTTCAAGCTAATCTATACGAAGTTGACTCTAATACATAATCAAGCGACTCTTAAAATGAGTTTTGATTCACTAAAATATGACAACCAAACTTGACATACCAACGCTTGGTGGGTTCAACCGAGCTATGCTCTAACAATGAGATCCTTTAGACTCATTCAAGACAATATCGGAAGAACATTTCGAACTTGATTCAGATGAGGAAGAACCATTATCACTATTTGTAACCTCTGATTCTGAGATTGGTTTAACAACCTCTTGCGATACGTTATCTGAGTCTTTCATTAATTTTTGCTTTCGCTTAATCTTACTTTGACTCGTGTCTTATAGGTTGGGTCGCACCAAACACAAATTGTTAGATCTTTTCATATTTTCTTACTCTGATACCAATTGAAATGACGAGGGTACCCAAGTACACCACAATCTTTTTGTTTCAACCTATAAGTATGATATCTTATGTGATCGTCTATAGACAAAGTCGAGATAATACAACTTCAAGATATTTACTTGATAATAGTTACGGTCCGAAACCGATTTACTATTTGATCAATATCAAGTGAATAGTACAAGTGTCATTTACTTTATTATAATAATACAATTATAATACGGAAGTAAATTAAATGACACAACAAGATTTTGTTAACGAGGAAACCGGAAATGCATAAAAACCCCGGGACCTAGTCCAATTTTGAATACTCAAAGAACAAAGCCAACTTCGTATGGTTGAGACCAAGTAATTACCCATAGTTACTTAGTTCCCTCAGTATCCCTGCATCTACAACCGTATGGTCAATGCATGTGAATCCCAAGACAGAAATCACTATCTTAAGTTGCTTTACCGATGTAAAGTATTAAACTCAAATCCTTTTGATCGTCTTCCAAACAGTAAAGGAATAAAGTTGTTCTGTAACTACTCCAACAATCTTTTATGAAAAGATTCATTGATCTTTGACAAAGAATCTTCCGATTAAACTAGTAAACTCCTTTGTCTGGTAAGATAAATCCAAATCCAAAAATCAGATATAGATTCACAACTATTAGATTCAAATACTGAAGAATACCACCAAATGATCGTTGCCGATCTAAACAACTATATGATCAAATATATCAAATATAAATTACATCTAAGTTGAATCCCATCCGATCAAAATGTGTGCACAAATCACGAGATACAAAAACTAATAAGAAAAATCTTCTTGTCTTCAATTCTTCAATTGCTTTCTATTGTACAATACAAATTTAATTCCACTTACGATCAATCATACACAGAACGAAGTCTGTTAACAATGGATGACCACAAGTTGTCTTTAGATCTAAAAGCATTTATGAAAATCTCGTCAATACTTTGATCTAGTTTGAGTGACCTTATATCAGAAGAGAAGGCTCTCAAGAATAATCAAACTAGGTGCAATCAAAGTTTCAACAACCGTTAGTCAATCAAAATCAATAATAAGAAACCAAAATAACAACGTTATTATCTAGTTTCCCACCAACGGTACTCGTAGAGCTTCTTGATCCCACAAAAATCTTTGAACGAGTGGTTGTAAGAGATTTCGCCTAATTAGGGTGATAATGCAGGGGTCTAACAACCACACCCAACAATTCGTTTGGAAATCTGAGAGGACTTGCTCCAATACACTTTCTATAGAATCAACTAGACAGTCAGACTCAATCTAGATTAAAGTATATCAAATAGTTTAATATCTCTAACTCTTAATTCTATCCGCAATCAGCAAATAGAAATCTGCGAACCTGATTGAATATAAGAGGAGTTACTTGAACGGTACCAAAGACCAATGTCCAAGTGTCAATGTAACACCCCAAAATTCGGATCATGGATTTAACCCGAATTCTAGAGGTTACGGGCGGGTATTGAAGCCTAAACCTACTTCTTGGATTACATTTTTTTGTCCACAATTCAATATCCAGGCCTAATATAATTTAGTTTGGGAATTAATATGCACCTCACTAATAAGTGTAAAATTCAAAGTACAAAAATGTAGAAATCAAACAGTACACAGTGGAAAAACTGGACAGAAACGTCGCAAAACTGACGTCTCAAACAGTCTGCATTGTCGAGGCTCCACAGACTTCGTTAGAAGTTGGAATTCAGAGATTCACACCAATTTAGAAACAGGAAACAACAACCTTTCAAACCCATTTTAAAAATCCAGATTCCGAGTTAAAATGATCGGTCAACAGTGTAGGCAAAGTAGGTCGCAGAACTGCAAAGCTACAGATTTCAGTTATGACATGCTGTGTTTCAGGTGACAAATCTCCTAAATTATAACTCTGAAAGCTAAGACCTTTTAAAACATTATAGTGGAGACATATATGAACATTTCATGTCAAGGAAGTACTATCTAAATCCCTTGCTACTGGCGGCAGTTTCGCAGACAAATGAGCACAGAAAACAGGTGACATAAAAGCATGGTTTTCAACATTAAGTTTTAAATAAAGCTTCCAAAGACAATCACCATTCAAAAAATCCTTCAAATGTATGATAAAAACTTCTAAACAGTGGTTCATAAGCCTAAGTATTCCACATTTATTCTCCCAAAGTAAAACATCAAGTTACATGGAAATGAAACAAAAGCAATGCACGCAACAACTTCTCACTTGCTTCGCCCTTCGATAAAATCTGCAAAATCGTCAATTGGGGTGAGATAACGACTCAATAGGCTTACGTTCCCATCCTCAAAGAGATGCGGAAAAAAAATCTCAGAAAAATGTGAGGAAAATATAAATAAGAAAAGATGTAACTTCAAATCGGCAGCGCATTCAACAAATATATTCACAAACCAATAAGGTCTCCGACAAATCAATTCATTTAGATTTCGGTACATTGAGTACACGACACGAAAACCTTGGTTCGTACACCCACCTATCGTTTCTCGGCACGGACATCCGCCATCGATGGTCGGGAACTACGTTCCCATGAGAATCATTACCCATTTCTCTATATCGGGGATCATTACCCGGCGTAAGATGGAACTATGTTCCAACTAATGGAAGAAATGAACTCAATAATTTTTCTTCACAAAACTTGCTTTAATATCAACAAAATGAAACTCATTTTCAAAAGCATACAAATGATTCACCATTCAATCAAACAACCTATCTGGAGTTACGAGTACAGTGCATATGGGGTTTACAATCATCCAAATTCAGCAAGGTTTCATATTTGAAGTCAATGTTTACAAACTTGTAAGAAGCAAAATTATTCAATGTAAAGTGACGACCAAAGACATATGTTAAAAATGTATTTAAAATCATCATTTCTGTTGTGTAAGAGCAGAACATGGTTTTATGTCTCAAAAGCTTGGAATGAATCAAATATCACACAGGCATATTTACAAACATCTTAAGTTGACAAAGATAATGAGAAGGAAAACTTGGAATCATTTCTTTTCCACTAGCAACAACATACCCATTCATTAATTCATGGCAACAAACACAAATCCAAGTTTGGCAAGCAATTCCGAATAAGAAAACAATCCACTTAACAATTTTAGAAATCAAATTTGCAATTAGGAATGATTATGCCCAAATAACAAAAAAAGAATTGCTCCAAGAGGATGAGTAGTAAACCTACCTCAAAATAGCTCAATCCTAGCAAACTTTCTTTTCCTTAGAACCTTTCTCATGCCCTAGCTTCCACTCTAGGAAAAATCTCTGATATATATAATCCATACGTTTCGATTTCTAGTTCGGTCTTTTCATTTTCCATTGGTTATTAAACCCATACTTTTCAATTTACTCTCCTGTTCTCAAATTCATTTGCAAAACATGTATAAGTGATGGTTATTCCCACCCTAGCCCTACTACCAAAATAATGGGGTGGAATACAACTCTTTACATTTCTAATCTAGCCTATACAAAAAAAATTCTGGGATAGTGTCGCATACGGAATAACTAGTGCTAAAAGGTACGATGCTAGCATAACGATAAATACAGGACATTTTAAAACATACGCCAAAACCAAACTTCTCATTTGGTCAAAATTTAGCAATCAAAATGGAGATTATCGAAAGCGGTTGATACCCGACCCTAAACACATATAAATGGGTAAATGAAAATGGAGGGTATCACATCCTCCAACCCTTATAGGAATTTCGTCACGAAATTAAGATGCTCATACTTTTATAAAGACTTGGATACTTCTTTTTCGTTTCGGACTCAAGCTCCCAAGTTGCCTCTTCGGAACCATGATACTTCCATAACACTTAGACAAGCCGAATCGTCTTTTTCCGTAGTACTTGCTCATTTTCGTCTAGAATACGAATGGGTGCATCTTCGTACGTAGCACCATCCTGAACTTCTAAGTCTTTCCAATCAATGATGTGTGATTCATCCGGTTTGTACAACCGCAAAACAGAGATATGAAAAACTTTATGAACTTTTTCCATTTGCGCCGGTAAATCAAGTTCATAAGAAACTTCGCCGACCCGTTTCGTGATCTTGAAAGGTCCAATATAGCTTGGTGCTAACTTAACCTTATTTCCAAAACGAACTACGCCTTTTCGAGGGTTTACACGAAGAAAAACGCTTTCTCCTGCAGAAAAAGACAAGGGTATTCTCCTATTGTCAGCATAAATCTTTTGCCTACTTTGGGTAGCTAGTAGTCATTTTCCAATGATCTGAATTTTCTCTGTAGTCTCACGAACATACTCAGGTCTAAGAAGAATCTTCTCGCCAACTTCAGCCCAACAAACAGATGATCTACAAGGATGCCCATAGAGTGCTCCAAACGGGGCCATACCAATGCTAGCTTGGTAACTATTATTGTAAGAGAATTCAATCAATGGTAATTGATTGATCCAGCTCCCCTTAAAGTCTAATGCGCAAGCACGTAACATATCTTCAATGTTCTGAATTACTCGCTCAGATTGTCCATCGGTCTGCGGATGGAATGCAGTACTAAGGCACAAAGTCGTATCCATAGCTTTCTGGAAGCTTTCCCAAAACTTAGATGTGAAACGGGGATCTCTGTTGGACACAATGGACAAAGGAACTCCATGAAGTCTTACAATTTACTTTACATACAGTTGGCTTAGAGTTCCAAGAGTGTCTGTCTTCTTAATAGGAAGGAAATGGGATGACTTTGTTAGGCGATCAACTATTACCCATACGGTATCACGGCCTGATGTGGTTCGAGGTAGTCCAGTGACGAAGTCCATGGTTATATGCTCCCTCTTCCATTCCGCAACCGGCAAAGGTTGTAGTAGTCCCGGCGGTCTACGATGTTCTACCTTCACTTTCTGAAAAGTTAGACACCGATATACATATTCAACAACATCCTTCTTCATGCCACTCCACCAAAATTGCCTTCGCAAGTCCTTGTACATTTTTGATTCACCGGGATGAACTGAGTATTTAGACTTGCGTGCTTCATCCATAACCCCCCTCCTTAGTTTTTCAGGTACAACTAGCCTCCCAAAATATCTCAACCCGCCATCAGATTTTCCCATCCATCAGGTCCGGTACCATCCACAATTTTTCTACATATTTCATTTAAATAGTCATTATTCTTTACTATCTCCTGAATAAGAACAGGTTGCACTTGCACAATTAAATTGCAAGCATAAACTGTAGTTTCCTTCTCTTCCAGGCTCAAACCTTCCACTGCTTCATATAGCTTCCAAGTATGAATACCCAAACAAGTTAGTGTTCCTCTTGATTTCCTACTCAAAGCGTCAGAAACAACATTTGCTTTACCTGGATGGTATTGAAATTAAACTCATAATCCTTGTGTAGATGGGAAAAAACGATTTGCTGGTTTTTAAGGAATTGAGGAGACGACCGTACGGAGGAGACTCCTCAAACCGAGCGAAATGTTAAACCTCACACAGATGCACCGCTGCGAAGGGGGTGCTTTAGATTCGAGAGATCAATTTGTAGTACTCTGTCCTAAATCAAGACAATGACCGTTCCAGAGTAAATTCGGTCACAAGAGAGGATGGGTTGATATGTAGGAGGAAAGCTGAGAAATGTGTGGAATCAATGGTAATCAAAGATTGTGGGTGTGTGAATTCCGAATACGATAAGCTCCGAGTGATTGAAATTACTCAATTGAGAGTAGTTGCTCAATTTATGAGTTGATGATCTCGTGTTGTCGATGAGACGTGAGATTGATGATGCTGATGATTCTGATGATTCAATCATGATTCAGAGACTTATTTATATTGTTGGAATTTTAGACACCATGATTTCATGAAGTGTGACAGTTGATGGAATCAAGGAGTGGGGAAGTGGAAATCGTGTTTGAAACCAGTTGCTCAACGTGTGGAGACTTGGTCGATTTTCCACCCACTACCTCATGAATTCCTTCAACTGATTGCAAGACTTGCTCACATTCCATCGTGTGTTTGAACACACGTGTCGTAGACCGCCAGACCAAAAACCCTAAGTGATATCCCCCCAAGTGACACGATTGATGTCTCGTGGTTTGTTAGTCAATTGATGACTTCGTGGTTTGATGGGAGGATGAGTCCATGTAGTTGCTGAGTTGAACATGATGTTCTGAAACTCATGAATTGAACATGTCATGAGACAGAGGTATAGTTCTTACGAAGAAGTGAGCAAGTATTTCTCATTCGATGGATCGTTGAATATTGATTGTTGAACCAATATTCCTTGGTTTGAGAAAATATTTATCATCTGAGCAAGTGTTGCTCATGTGATGAATTGTTGAATATTTGATCGTCTGAGCATGTGTTGCTCATCTGATGGATTATTGGCAACGTACCAAAAATATTAATTAGAATACTGGTCGTTGAACCGAGCATAATTAATAAAATTAATGACCATGAGGTCGTCGTAAAATTATTAAGGTTGGAATCTGGAATGATGATCCTTGGATTCAGAAACCCTAATTTGATCAATTGATGATCAATTCATGGTTCGTCAGAAGTTTAACCATGGGACGAAGGAGGGAGCGACTACATGGGACCGTGGATCAACCATGTAGTGTCCATATGCTCACATGAGAAAATACAAAGAACTCCTGAAGAGTTGACGATTTGTTGGTGAAAGAATGATTAAATGCTGGTTTAATCATTTATTAGAAAATGCTCGTCTGATCCTTAGGTGAGAAAACCTAATTAATTATGACGGAGTGAGGGACCGACCATGGGGTCATGAAACCGGCCCTGGGTAGTCACGTGACCGCCTGATGATCACTTCATGAAAATCCAAAGTGTTTGGAAGAGTCTTGGACCTAATACGTGCAATTGTGCAAATTAGGTCAAAACTGTGAAACTTGATAGGACCGGCTTCTGTAAGCCAAAGAGCCAATCTTGATCGGTCAAGATAGCGTGCTCGTGTCCCCAAGGCGTCCACGTCTCAGTCTTGAGAATTTTGATATTTTCTGGCGTGCAATTGAGCATCCATTCGAGAAAATATGCCAAATTAGGGTTTCGACGAAACTGAGAAAAACAACATGAGATAACGAAAAATAATTATAAAATAAGGAATGAGGAGGCGTGGAACTGCCGTGGTCAAGTCATGGTCGGCCGGTCGTGACCACGGTCCCGTGGTGCCTTTTCCTTAATTTTATAATATTTTGATGATTTTATGAAAAATTCATGAATTTTGAGAAATTTGATGAATTTAGGGAGTTTCCATGAATTGAAGGAGTTTTCATGAGTCCGAGGAAGCAAAAAGTATTAAAATAATAAAAACAAGGGCGTGTAGGACCGTGGAAGGCATGGACGGCCGGCTTGGGCCCGGTCCCACGAGTTTCCCTAATTTTTGTGTATTTTTCATGTATTTTTGATGAATTGAGGGATTTTTTCCTAATTTGAGAGAAATACCATGAAATCAAGGAATTTGATGAATTCAAGGAAAACTAATAATAAAATAATAAAACAAAGGGGAGTGTGGGACCGGATAGGGCATGGCCGGCCGGCCAAGGCCCGGTCCCACAAGTTTTCATAATTTATTTTATTTTATTATTATTTGATGATTTGTGCAAAAATACCATGAAATCAAAGAGTTTCTTCATGAAATTAGAGAAATAATAATAATAATAAAATAATAAAGAACCGTGGGGTGTGGGGCCGGTTGGGACCAAGGCATGGACGGCTGGCCAATGGTGACGCCCTATACTCCTTTCCTTAATTTTATATTATTTTTATGGGTTTATGGAAGTACCATGAAACCGAGGAGTTTCCTCGAGACGAAGGAGATTTGATAAAATGAGAGAATTTTCATCAAATCATGAAAAATAATAAAAATGCATTAAAAATATAAAACTGGTGTGGGATTGACCACGACACGCTCGGTCGGTCATGTGTCCGTGCTTCCAGCACCCTGGTCAATATTTTTAATTATTTATTATTTTCTTCTCTATTTTGCATAGGTTCATCGTTTCGTTGTATTTTTGAAATACTCGTTCGTGCGGTGACTGTTAGTGTATCGACGTTGAATACACCTTCACCATTTGAATCGGGGCTTACTTAGAGGTAGCTCAGACGCCCGGTTGTTGATTATTTATTACTAATTGTGTAATTCGGTGGAGAATAATTCACAAAACTGAGCAATAAGATGTTTATTATTAATTCATAAGATCAGTTGAGGATTCGACTACGAATTCGGAATAATAAAGTGAGCATTACCATTCCATGGGATCATAGATTCGACCATAGAATCGGAGTAATTAAGATTTATCTATTACCATTTATGAGACCAGTTGTGGATTCGATCATGAAATCGGAGTAATGAGATAATATAGTTATTGTTATTCTATGAGATCAAGCTGTGGATTCGATCATAGAATCAGAACAATTGTTATTGCCATTCCATGGGACCAGTCGTGGATTCGACCATGGAATAGGAGCAAATAATAGATTATTCTGGGAATTCAGTAGTGAATGTCACGGAAGAATTAATCTTAATTAGGAATAATTAACTTTGTGGCTCTATACTAGCAGAGCAAGCTTTCTAGGAGCATTAATTATCCCGATATGAGCTTGTCGGTAAGTCATATCCTTTATATAGTCAGGGTAAACTCGTTGTTTGTTCCTGAAGATGTTATCGCTCTATACTAGCAGAGCAAGCTGTCTGGGAGCCGTCCATCTCGTGATACTATATAGAAATAATCATTGAAAGTGTTCAGTATTCATGAGATATGCCGTTGTCCAGTCGTGAGACTACATATGTACATGTGGAGAGAAAGTACTCTCCGTTGAGAATTCGATGAGAGAGCCGTGTCTCGATACTCACGTCTGATTGCTGAATCAGAGCTTCGTATAATTATGAGTTTACGATTTTAGGCTTTGTCGAAAATCCACCATCTACATTAAGTCCCCTACTTACCGAGGAAAGCTGTGTTCCTCAGTCAGCATTAAATTGTGATTTTCCGTCCATAAACAATAATACCAGTAATTGAACTTAGTCATAAGTTGAGACGTTACCGGATTTAGAGAGCATGAGCAAACCATGACTTGATGAAGGCTTCAATGTCATGATTGGAGCGTCGTTTGATGACCATAAATTGGTGTTGAACCGCTGGTTTGGACGACGAGTCCGTGGTCGGTTAGGATTCGCGGGCCGAGCCCAATAAGGAAATCCTTGTTTTAGGAATAGACGCTCGTTTATTCGTTAGTTTAAGGAACAAACAAAATAGACTTGAGTCTAATGATATAAAATTCTTCTATGAGCTTTCACGAAAACCGGAATTTTATATTTTAAATATGTGAGATTTCACAAAGTGGAATAAACTCTCGTTTCAAAGGTGGATGCTCGTACGAGAGAAAAGTTCCTTTTTTTCTTTTTTTTTTGATAGACGTGCGTCTGTTAGTAACAAAATTTTGTTTATGAGCCTTCATGAAATTTTTTATCTTCGAGCTTTCGGAAATCTTTGAAAATATACTCTCGCTTCAAAGACAGATGCTCGTGCGAGGGAGAAAAAATATATAGATATATTTTTCAAATTTACGTGAGTTTCACGTTGAATATATATATTTTGTAAAATCAATGTTTTGATTTTGAACAACTGTTGAAAGTAGACAATTATACATGGTGAAATAATGTCTGTATGTGAGTTTTCAAAATTGTAGAATAAACGTCTGTCCAATTTTTGAAAAACCAGTGGATGTTAAATTCACGTGAGTTGTTCACGGTTCTATGAACATCAAGTCATGATTTTGAATAATGAATTTTGCTCGTCTTTGCAGGTTTGACGGAACGAGCAAGTTTTCAAAATTCTGACCTTATAATCACTACAGCTAGTGAAATTTGTAAATAGGTAAGAGTTGGATTGTTAGCATTTTTGCAGACGCTGATGTGAGCACCTTTGTTATTCTTTAATTTCACTGCTTTGATGAAATTTGCACCTTTGAATGATATTCTGAAGTAAAAATATCACATGGATGCTGCACCTAATTTGCAGAGATATCAAACGGCGGTTATGAGACTCCTTCAGTTGATGAAGAGGAAGAAGCGGTGACTAAGAGTTCTCCGAATGCGAATGACGAATTCTTCTTGGTCAAATATAAACCCGAAAAACGACATCCAGGTTCGAGCACTGTAAAGTCCCATGTCTCTTTGGTGAGTTGTTAGCGCTCCTCACATCATGACTTTTTCTTGTCCATGCAATTAGGATCACGAGACCAAGGTTTTTTATTCCTTTGCAGAACTTTGCTCCGTCAAGTAATGACAATATTCAGTTCTGTGCTGCTGGGCATACGGTTTCAGACTCGAGTGTTGAAGAAGAGGACGAAGTAAGTATTTCTTCATATAACTTCGTAGATAAGATGCTCATTGTTGAGAATATGTCCAGGAGGATGTCTCCATGGAAGTAGAGAGTACTGGTGATGCTCGTTTGGAGAATGACAATAAAGAAAACTCCTAAAGCTCAAAACCGAATGAAAGTAATGTTGTTGTTGATGTTGAGACAAGCAATTCTGGTTCTTTAAACGCTTCAGAGCCCACCCAAGTAAGTATTTCTATTGAATTTTATCCATATAAGTATAAACTTGTTGATTCACGAATGCATGAATGAGAATCCATGTGAATATATGAAAAGCTTTGCCGAAATACGTCACCAGAAAATTCAGAACTTAGCTGTTTAGCAAAAATACTGTAGAATCTTCGTCTGATGTCAGATTTTCGCGATCCACCCATGTATCCTTATGCCCAGGAAATTTCCAATCTTTAACATAGAAGATTTTTAAGTTTTGAGCACGCCCAGGGCCTAAAAAAGGCAAAATAGTAAACTTCCAGGAGACTTTCAGAACTTTTTCAGACTGTACATTGTCTAATGTTTTGGCCGCATATCCTTGCTCGTTCATCGGATTGTTATGAAATTTTGAAATGTGGTAGAGGACATACATGCGAAGAGAATGGTATATAACTCATACTCAGATTCCTTGTAGAGTGCTCCCAGTTAGTCATCTTGCACAGGGCAGAGTAAAGTCTCTTCAGACGAGCTTGCCGCAAAACGTATTTTCATGACTTTCATGCTATTTGCTCGTGCCTCGAGTGTATAATTATGAACCCTGATGATGTTGGACTGATTGTATAATGTATTTTTATGATATTATTTGGTCTCATGTTTAGATTGCTCTAACCTCATGTAATCTTCGTATTAGGTGTCAAATACCGAAGTTGAGGATATTGAAACCAATAAGGATAAATCGAGCTGTTCTGGAGTTGTTGATGAAGAGACAACCATCCTTGCACTTCAAGGCCATGAGAAGGTTGTCACTGAAGTTATGGAAACTTCGATTGTTGCTGCTTCAGTGATAGAAGAAACCGAGCCACCAGCGGAGAATACTGAAGAAACTGTTGCCTTGATTGTAGAGGCTGCCCCAGTAACTGAGAATCGTGTAGTGGTGTATTAACACCCAAGTGCAGGGGTTGTTTTGGTCCTCCATTCGATGCATCACTCTCATACCACGAATTAGTTGGTGGAGGATTTCAATGCTATTGATTCATTTCAGATCAGGACCCTTTGATTGGTACATGAGCATGGTGCTTGCAGCCATCTTGTCTTTCTCAACCGTAAAAAATCACGTCTGAAACCCTGGTCACGGGACCATAGCTGAGGTTGCTTTCGAGAGGGGATGATGTAATGATCATGGTTTCATGTCCCGGCGGTAGCATCACTTTTATGATGAATGATTAGCACAAGAGAGTCTGGCATCACAAGTCTTGGACTGTAAAACTGATCGTAATGATCAGTGGATCGTCAGTCCCTAGTATTTTGTTAAATCTCTCCTTTTTGTTTCCTCTTCTTCTGGCAAGACTTGGATAGAGGACCCAAGTAGAAAATTGATGTAAATACCCAGGTGTTCGAAGTTGGAGGTACCTTGATGAAGGACTTAGCGAAAAGACCTGGTGGACACCGATCGACTGTGGAAGTTATGAATCCCGTCTAAGAATTGCTGCATGCATTTTGTACGCTCTAGAAGCTGTAGGAACCTCATACGACGTCGGAATTTGATGATTGACCCAAACTTTTGAAGCTAAGAGACTGAGTTGTCTAACGAGACAAGAATCACTCAATTTGGAGTTGTAGAAGTCATCCAACGAAGCGTGCACATTTGTAATTTGTAATCCCGTACAAATTTTTCAGATTTCATAGACCTGACGGTAAAGGCCATATCTTTCAGCTCGTATGTCCAATTGACGCACACTTTTGGTATGTTGTAGAAGAGACATAGACGAACATCTTTAGTTGAGGAAACATTGTCCCATTACTCACCCATTGGTACGTTTTTGCAAACCCATGGCCTGAAGTGTGTTGTATCTCATTTGTAGAGGTGATGAGAACATCTTGTAGAAGACTCTGGATTGTGCCCACCAGTCGTGCCGGCTTTGGGAAGACTTTCATGTTATTAGGTCTACACATCTTGATATGAATCATTGGTTCTTAGAGAAGTCCGCTTCATATGTAACACTTCAGAGAATGATTAGTTGATGAAGCCCTGAGGATGTTGCTCCTGAGACCGTTGTTGGTGCTGAAACCATGAATGATTACACTCCAGAGATCTTTGTCGATGCTGAGATCATGGATTGTGTTCCTCTAGAGATTATTGTTGATGCTGATACCATGGTTGAAGTTGTTCCAAAGACCGAAAAGACTAGTATCTTTGCTCCTCCATCCAGTGAGCCTTTTACTGAGCGTCCCTAAGATGAAGGTGTACTGAGAGTTCAACTTGAATGCTCCTGAAAGCATAACTTCATCATGAACTGTCTTTGTCAGTAAGTCGACGTTGTTGCAGTAGATAGAAGTGGCAGTTTTCATACTGGATATGATTGGTGAAGAAAGGAAGTTCCTCAATCATGTAGGGGCTTGTGATGTAGAGAAATTCTGTTGATGAAGTTTCGTGGAATCACCTCAGGTTTCCCAGTGTATGTTGAAGGAGTTAGCGCCATTTACGTATGAATGATATTGCATCTGCTTCGGAAGTCTTATCCTGGGATAATGAAGACTTATCGATTGTAGTTTAGTTACACTTTCATCGTGCTGGTGTTGAATCAGTGTGTCATCGTCGAGATATTGGTGCTGAAGCCAGATGAGAAGGTGTACTCTTTGATTGGGAGTACAATTTGAAGACTTCTTAGGTGCTTGAGCGTTGAAGCGCATATTACTTAAGCATCGAATGTCTTAAATTTGATCGTCTCGACCCTGGAGTATCTTCTGTTGATTCAACATACCTTTCATTGCAGTAGTGGGATTCGACACTTGTGCAGACGTCAGAGCTTTCTGATTTTGTGGAACACATGGACTTGCAGGAGAAACGCCCAAAGTGTTCTTTTCCATGTTTGGACGTCAGTAATGAATGTTTCAGTGCTTGATTCGGAGAAACGTCAGATTCAACCACTTGGTAAAATACTAATGCGGTGAAGCTACCATTCATAACGTCTTGTAGAGTTGCTAGCATAATTAAGTCCCCATGCTAGGATAGCATGTGAGGAAATAAATGACATAGACATGGAATGTGACTTGCCTGAGTGCGGAACCTCTTGATGAATGTCTATGCATCTTTTGCAGGTTCTTGCTTCAACCTCGTCAAAGTTTGAAATTCCTCAAAGTACTTTGATGATGGAATGTCCGTCAAATCTTCTGGATCAGAACTTTATTCGTTGGAGAGATGTGTAACCAAAAGCGCTTTGTAAGTACCCATATTTTTAGCGTAGATCCACGCTCGTCTGAAGGATATGTCATATCCTGGATCTTCCTGATTATGTGAAACTTGGTTTCTGTCCAGGTTGAACTTATGTTCACTTTGAGAGTGATGCAACCATAAGTATTTCCGAGCTCTCCTTCAAGGCCTCTAATTGAGATGGGAGCATGAGTAGCTTCTTGTCGAGTGATGCCCTTGGATCCTATGGTTTTCAGTGGAATGTTGTTGACGGCGGTGCCAGCATCGATCAACGTTCTTCCAAATTCGTTTCTTCCGAGATTGACTGTGGTAAGCAGTCCCCAATCGTACATCTCTTGATCTGAAGCTAGAGCCTCAAGAAATATTTTCGGAATAGACTTCTTGACACGATGTGGTTCTGTGAACATGGCTCTCTTTTGTGCCTTCGACAGATAAAGCAATTCACATTCGACGGATTGAACTGCCACTTTGATAGGTTGTTCAAAGAGTGTAAAGGTTCTGACTGGGAGAGGATTCTTGTGTACTCCTTCAATCCCCAGTTGAATCTATTGTGGATCAACCTTCTTTTTGAAAATGTGCTTCGAAACTCCGCAGTCGCTTGTGGGATGATTGACGAACCTGTGGAAGCGGCAATAACGAGGACTTTCCATGTCTTCTTCAGTTGTTTATTTCTTGACATGTGGCAACTTGATTGCACCATCTTGGACCCAGACATCCAGGAGTTTGATCACCTCTTTAATGAAAAAAAGGACAGTCAGGTGCTTCTTGATCAGGAACTCTTGTGCGTTGGTCAGAGGCTTGTGCATCTTGCTCATCCTTCCTTTGTTCCTTTGAAGGAGCTGGGGTATGCTTGTGCAACGGTTTGGCTTTCCATTTGCTCCCTTCTCCAACACTGTTTGTGGAAGGATGGAGGTTTTATTGCTTCTTGATCAGACGTCTGCCATCTCGAGTGTCTCGCGGTTCTTCAGACTTTGTAGCTTTTGTTCTTTCCAGTAAAGCGGGCACAGTAGTTGCCGATCTCTTTGCCGCTTCATGAATCTCTGAGAAGGTCTGGAAACAAAGATTTTCCAATAAAGCTCTGTAGACCAAGATCATGCCGTTGATACACAAGTCTACCATTTGATGCTCCGTGACGTTTGGACAATGACAGTCCAAGGCTTGAACTCTGAACCCTTTCACATAATCATCGGGATGTTCACTTCTCCTTTGAATCATCCTTCATAGATTAGAGAGAGCGACTTTCTCTGACACGAAGAAGTATTTTCTGTAGAAAGCATTAATCATCTTTACCCAATCGGTGATACTTCCTGGTGCGATATTGTTGTACCGGGTGTATGCCCTGCCTTTCAAGGATTTTGAAAATTCCTCCAGACGGATGACATGGTTGTGCTCGTGTTCGCCCAATAATTCCAGAAACCGAGAAATATGTTTTTGAGTATTGCATGTTCCATCATAAAGAATGAATGCTGGAGCGGTATAACCTTTTGAAAGAGGAATCCTCTGTATGGCAGTATGGATGTTGGTGGCGATGTACGGATGATGTCTTGTCTTTTCATCGATCCTCAAAAAAGCACTCCATATCTTCACGAGTGATGAAGCTTGCAGGTTCCGTTGCTGGAGAGTCATCTGCAGCTTTGCGGAATTCCACTGAAGCCTGCAATGTTGAGAGGAGTAGTACTTGCGATTGCAGTATCACTAGAAATTGCGATGTGAGAGTCGGGTGTTGAACCCTAATTGGTAACTGAACCGGACCTAAGATCAACCATCTTTATGAGATTGTGAGATTGCAACCGAGAGAATGATCTCCCACTGTGGTCGCCAATCTGTAGATAGGGAAAAACGATTTGCTGGTTTTTAAGGAATTGAGGAGACGACCGTACGGAGGAGACTCCTCAAACCGAGCGAAATGTTAAACCTCACACAGATGCACCGCTGCGAAGGTGGTGCTTTAGATTCGAGAGATCAATCTGTAGTACTCTTGCCTAAATCAAGACAATGGCCATTCCAGAGTAAATTAGGTCACAAGAGAGGATGGGTTGATCTGTAGGAGGGAAGCTGAGAAATGTGTGGAATCAATGGTAATCAAAGATTGTGGGTGTGTGGATTCCGAATAAGATAAGCTCTGAGTGATTGAAATTGCTCAATTGAGAGTAGTTGCTCAATTGATGAGTTGATGATCTCGTGTTGTCGATGAGACGTGAGATTGATGATGATGATGATGCTGATGATTCAATCATGATTCAGAGACTTATTTATATTGTTGGAATTTTAGACACCATGATTCCATGAAGTGTGACAATTGATGGAATCAAGGAGTGGGGAAGTGGAGATCGTGTTTGAAACCAGTTGCTCAACGTGTGGAGACTTGGTCGATTTTCCACCCACTACCTCGTGAATTCCTTCAACTGATTGCACGACTTGTTCACATTCCATCGTGTGTTTGAACACACGTGCCGTAGACCGTCAGACCAAAAACCCTAAGTGATATCCCCCCAAGTGACACGATTGACGTCTCGTGGTTTGTTAGTCAATTGATGACTTCGTGGTTTGATGGGACGATGAGTCCATGTAGTTACTGAGTTGAACATGATGTTCTGAAACTCATGAATTGAACATGTCATGAGACAGAGGTATAGTTCTTACGTTGAAGTGAGCAAGTATTGCTCATTCGATGGATCGTTGAACCAATATTGCTTGGTTTGAGCAAATATTTATCATCTGAGCAAGTGTTGCTCATGTGATGAATTGTTGAATATTTCATCGTCTGAGCATGTGTTGCTCATCTGATGGATTACTGGCAGCGTACCAAAATATTAATTAGAATACTGGTCGTTGAACCGAGCATAATTAATAAAATTAATGACCATGAGGTCGTCGTAAAATTATTAAGGTTGGAATCTGGAATGATGATCCTTGGATTCAGAAACCCTAATTTGATCAATTGATGATCAATTCACGGTTCGTCAGAAGTTTAACCATGGGACGAAGGAGGGAGCGACTACATGTGACCGTGGATAAACCATGTAGTTTCCATATGCTCACGTGAGCAAATACAAAGAACTCCTGAAGAGTTGACGATTTGTTGGTGAAAGAATGATTAAATGCTGGTTTAATCATTTATTCTAAAATGCTCATCCGAGCCTTAGGTGAGAAAACCTAATTAATTATGACGGAGTGAGGGACCGACCATGGGGTCTTGAAACCTTCCCTGGGTAGTCACGTGACTGCCTGATGATCACTTCATAAAAATCCAAAGTGTTTGGAAGAGTCTTGGACCTAATACGTACAATTGTGCAAATTAGGTCAAAACTATGAAACTTGATGGGACCGGATTCTATAAGCCAAAGAGCCAATCTTGGTCAGTCAAGATAGCGTGCTCGTGTCCCCAAGGCGTCCGCGTCTCAGTCCTGAGAATTTTGATATTTTCTGGCGTGCAATTGAGCTTCTATTCGAGAAAATATGCCAAAATTAGGGTTTCGACGAAACTGAGAAAAACACCATGAGATGATGAAAAATAATTATAAAATAAGGAATGAGGAGGCGTGGGACCTCCGTGGCCAAGGAATGGTCGGCCGGTCGTGACCACGGTCCCGTGGTGCCTTTTTCTTAATTTTATAATATTTTGATGATTTTATGAAAAATTCATGAATTTTGAGAAATTTGATGAATTTAGGGAGTTTCCGTGAATTGAAGGAGATTTCATGAGTTCAAGGAAGCAAAAAGTATTAAAATAATAAAAACAAGGGCGTGTGGGACCGTGGAAGGCATGGACGGCCGGCTTGGGCCCGGTCCCACGAGTTTCCCTAATTTTTGTGTATTTTTCATGTATTTTTGATGAATTGAGGGAATTTTTCCTAATTTGAGAGAAATACCATGAAATCAAGGAATTTGATGAATTCAAGGGAAACTAATAATAAAATAATAAAACAAAGGGGCGTGTGGGACCGGCTAGGGCATGGCCGGCCGGCCAAGGCCCGGTCCTACAAGTTTTCATAATTTATTTTATTTTATTATTATTTGATGATTTGTGCAAAAATACCATGAAATCAAGGAGTTTTTTCATGAAATTAGAGAAATAATAATAATAATAAAATAATAAGGAACCGTGGGGTGTGGGGCCGGTTTGGACCAAGGCATGACCGGTTGGCCAATGGTGACGTCCCACACTCCTTTCCTTAATTTTATATTATTTTTATGAATTTATGGAAGTACCATGAAACCGAGGAGTTTCCTCGAGACGAAGGAGATTTGATAAAATGAGAGAATTTTCATCAAATCATGAAAAATAATAAATATGCATTAAAAATATAAAACTGGCGTGGGATTGACCACGACACGGTCGGTCGATCGTGTTTCCGTGCTCCCAGCACCCTGGTCAATATTTTTAATTATTTATTATTTTCTTCTCTATTTTGCATAGGTTCATCGTTTCGTTGTATTTTTGAAATACTCGTTCGTGCGGTGACTGTTAGTGTATCGTCGTTGAATACACCTTCACCATTTGAATCGGGGCTTACTTAGAGGTAGCTCAGACGCCCGGTTGTTGATTATTTATTACTAATTGTGTAATTCGGTGGAGAATAATTCACAAAACTGAGCAATAAGATGTTTATTATTAATTCATAAGATCAGTTGAGGATTCGACTACGAATTCGGAATAATAAATTGAGCATTACCATTCCATGGGATCGTAGATTCGACCATAGAATCGGAGTAATTAAGATTTATCTATTACCATTTATGAGACCAGTTGTGGATTCGATCATGAAATCGGAGTAATGAGATGACATAGTTATTGTTATTCTATGAGATCAAGCCGTGGATTCGATCATAGAATCAGAACAATTGTTATTGCCATTCCATGGGACCAGTCGTGGATTCGACCATGGAATAGGAGCAATTGTTATTGCCATTCCATGGGACCAGTCGTGGATTCGACCATGGAATAAGAGCAAATAATAGATTATTCTGGGAATTCAGTAGTGAATGTCACGGCAGAATTAATCTTAATTAGGAATAATTAACTTTGTGGCTCTATACTAGCAGAGCAAGCTGTCTAGGAGCATTGATTATCCCTATATGAGCTTGCCGGTAAGTCATATCCTTTATATAGTCAGGGTAAACTCGTTGTTTGTTCCTGAAGACGTTATCGCTCTATACTAGCAGAGCAAGCTGTCTGGGAGCCGTCCATCTCGTGATACTATATAGAAATAATCACTGAAAGTGTTCACTATTCATGAGATATGCCGTTGTCCAGTCGTGAGACTACATATCTACATGTACTCTGAGAGAAAGTACTATCCGTTGTGAATTCAATGAGATAGCCGTGTCTCGATACTCACGTTTGATTGTTGAATCAGAGCTTCGTATAATTATGAGTTTACGATTTTAGCCTTTGTCGAAAATCCACATCTACACCTTGATAAACTCCATCCAACATCGTTGCCTTAGATTCAGATCCCTTTGAGTGAAGATGTATCGCAAGCTTTAATGGTCAGAAAAGATCTCGAACTTCTCGCCGTAAAGATAATGTCTCCAAATCTTTAAAGAAAAGACAACGGCCGCCAGTTCCAAATCGTGAGTCGGATAATTCTGCTCATGAGACTTCAACTGTCTAGAAGCATATGTCACTACTCTTCCACGCTGCATTAGTACACACCCAAGTCCTTTCAAGGATGTGCCGCTGAAAATGACATAACCCACTCCACTTTCTGGTGTAACTAGGACTGGTGCTGATGTTAACTATTCTTTCAAAGTCTGAAACGAAGTATCACATTCTGTATTCCAAACAAATTTCACCCCTTTCCTTGTCAACTTCGTTAACGGTGCTGCGAGACTTGAGAAACCTTCCACGAATCTTCTGTAATAACCCGCTAAGCCGAGGAAGCTTCGAATTTCAAACACGTTCTTTGGTTTCTCCCATTTGAGTACAGCTTCAATTTTGGATGGATCCACACATATTCCATCTTTGGTAACTACATGACCCAAAAATTGCACCTTTTGAATCCAAAATTCACACTTGCTAAATTTGGCATACAACTGGTGGTTCCTTAAAGTCTCCATAGTAATCCGTAGATGTTCAACATGCTCCTCTTTGGTCTTGGAATAAATCAAAACGTCATCTATGAATAACACGATGAATTTATCCAAGAAGGATCGGAAAACACGATGCATCAAATCCATGAAAGCAGCTGGAGCATTAGAAAATGCACTACTCGTCTCTGTCCTTACTGGTTCTCGCGATCGAGCAGAAAGAAGACTTGATTATCTTGCTTACTTTAAGGATATTCAAGATAGGAATCATCAGAGAGCATTTCTTCGTCAAGTTCATCTCCGGGCTGAAGTTCTTGTGAATGATATTTTATTGTCCAAATCTCTTCCTCCTACATCAATCGAACCTTTGGAAGTAGATGATGATGAAATTACTCGTCCTGCTGACAGTGATTATGATTATGAAAGTGGTGGAGAGAATAATCTTTTGGAAGATGAAGAAGAGATCCCTTCTAAGGAAACAACTGATGGTGCTAATCAAGATGGAAGCGAAAAAGAAATCCATTCTAAAGAAGTAATTGATGGCGATAATCAAGATGACGACGAAAAAGAAGTCCCTCTCAAAGAAATTATTTTTGGTGAAGATCAGAATCGAAATGAAGAAAAGGCTGGCGATAATGAGAACATTGGCGAAGAGTTTCTTATTTAGTTTTATCTTCTTGAACTGTTTCATCTTTATTATTTCTTGCGAATAATATTCTTCAACCAACTTTGGTATTAATTTTCTCTTTTAATATTTTGCTGGCGAGAAAGATAATGCCTCTTGTTTACTGATTCCCATACTTACCTCTCATTATCTTTCTTGCGAGAGATGATCTGTTATGAATATTTATAAATATTTTGTTTTGTCATGTGGTCTTATTTTGCCTTCCTAATTAAAGGTCTTATTATGCCACCTCTTGTTATTGCGACAAAATCGCAGGACGTCCTTGCATTTTCATATAAAAACCCATTGATCTTGCCTTAACTTTTTTTTGTATTATTGCCTCTTCAGGATTGTTGCGACAATATGACAGGTCTAAATATTCTTGCGAAAATAAAACCCCATGACATTGTTGTCGTGCGACGATATCGCAGGACGTCTTCGCAATTTCATGAGAAAACCCATTGATCTCGTCTTATCTTTCTCTTTAGTATTATTGCCTCTTCAGGATTGTCGCACAAATATGACAAGCCTTAATACCCTTGCGAGTAAAAAGCCTCATGACATTTGCGTCTTAAGACACTTATCAGCTCCCTAATGGAGGGTGCCGCCCTTATCTCCCCCCTGGTTGCCCCTTCAAGGAGGCTTACCTCTACCATACAAGGTTGGCTCCTCCCATCCGGTCTTAACAACAACCAGTTGTTTTCGCAGCCTCTTATCCCTTTTACCTATAGGGTTTATGGTTACGAGACTGCACCCTAAGTCGGGTTTTCTTCGAGCCGAGTGCAGTATAAGCCAAGACTTGTCAAGAATGGCAAGGTACGCTCCAGACGCCCCTGGCACTCTTGAATCAACCGTGTACCTCGGCGCCTTGGTCAGATTCTGCACTCCTTGGGAGAGTCCTTATTACCTTAGTCGCCCAACCTAAGTCATATGCTTAAGCTGAGAATCCAAGGTGCCTCTCCCGGATGGGCTTTATTGACCCCAAATCTCCATGACTCAGGTTCCGGGGGCGGTGTAGCCTTTCCCGAGCCATGCAACAGGTACCCCCTTATATGACGTACTTTAGGTCTTACATTTGCCTCTTGCGAAATTTTATTCACGAACTAGGGTGTACGCCATAAAGGTTTGCCCCTTTCTCTTTTGTCATTGTTCTCTGATTATCTCTGCGAAAGTTTCGCATATCATGATCTTGTTTTGATGTGAATAATCTCGCAATTATTCTTTCATTGAATGTTTATTCGCAATAGTTTTGTTGATCATACATAACTTCTCAAAGCTTCTTATGGATAATATCTCTTTAAGTACAATCTGTTCCATGGTCTGTCAAGTCTATGACCAACATCTCTACCTTCTGGATCCATTAATTTATAAGCCCATGTCCCAATTATCTCCTTAATGATGTAAGGTCCATCCCATTTTTTCGCTAAATTTCCACCATTTTCTCGCTGATATATTGGTGTCTCTCGCAGAACTAAATCTCCTGGTTGAAATTCGCGTACTTTGACACATTTATTATATTCTCGGGCTAATCTTCGCTGATAATTCTCCATATGCTGTAAATCTCTTTCTCTTTTTTCTTCTAACTCATCAAGTTTGCTTAATATCAAACCCGCACTAAGATTTTTCTCCCAAGCTTCTCTCTTTGTCGTCGGAATAACAATTTCTGTTGGTAACACCGCTTTAACTCCGTATGTTAAACAAAAATGTGACATTCCAGTAGCTTCTCTCCTAGTTGTGTTATAAGCCCATACTGCATTATGTACTTGTTCGCACCATGCTCTATGATGTCCTTCTAATTTCTTCTTTAATATATCTGCAATTGTTTTGTTTGTTGCCTCTGCCTGCCCATTAGCTTGTGGATACAGAGGAGTAGACTTTCCACATTTTATTTTAAATGCATTAAGTAACATTTCTATGTTCTGTCCTTCAAACTGTTTCCCATTATCAGATACCAACTGCGCGGGGATTCCGAATCTGCAAATGATATTTTCAAATATGAATGTAAAGATATCTTTGTCGCGAATATGCTGTACTGCCTTTACTTCTGTCCATTTTGTGAAATAATCTGTTGCGACTATTAAGTATCTTCTTTGTCCAGATCCTGGTAAAAATGGCCCCACAATATCTAAGCCCCACTTTCCAAAAGGCCATACACTGTTTGAAAGTGACAATGGTGCTCCAGGTGCATGTATTTTCTTTCCGTGCCGCTGACAATCTTCGCAACGTCTTGATATTTGTTTTGCATCTTCGTGCATGTATGGCAAGTAATATCCTTGCATTTTTGCTCTAGGTGCCAAAGATCTTACCCCGCTATGATTGCCAGCATCCCCACTATGTAACATTTTTAGCACCTTTTCTCCTTCTTCTCGTGTCAAACATCTGAGTGATGGCCCATTAAAGGATTATCGGTATAGCAGCACATCTCTTAATTCATAATTTGTTGCGCGACTTTTTACCTTGTGTGCTTCCAATATGTTTCTTGGTGTTTCTCCTTTCGCCAAATATGCATGAAGTTCTGTTCTCCAATCTGCGATATTGTTCGTTTGTTCTTCTTCTCCACCTTCTATCATCATTACGTTCTCTTCTTCTTCTTCTTCTTTATTGATTGATGGTGACAGAAGTGTCTGTATTTTTATGCATCTCACAGTTGAATCTGTCATCATGCTTGAGATGAAAGCAAAAGCGTCTGCGAGTCTGTTATCCTTCCTTGAAATGTGCCTCCATTTTATCTTTGGGATTTTCGCTGACAATTCTTCAACGAGCTTCTTGTATTTCTTCAAGGATGGTTCATTTGTAGTGTACTCTCCCTTTATTTGGCGAATAACTAGCTGCGAATCACTAGTGATCCTGGCATTTTCTAGTTTCATTTCTATTGCGAACTTTAAGGCATGTACCGCAGCTTCATATTCCGTTTCGTTATTAGTTGATGTGAATTCCAATATGAATGAAAAATCCATCTTCGCTCATTCTGGCGAAATTAAAACAATTACAACCCCATTTCCTTCCCCATTTGATGATCCATCTACCAATATCTCCAATCTATTTGGTTCTTTTAATAAGTCTTTTGGATCTCCATGCTCTTCTTCTATATCCATCATCTCCTCCACCGCTTCATCATCTTCTAAGGAAAATTCTGATAAGAAATCTGCGACAACTTGTTATTTTGGTGAAGATAATATTTCATACTTGATTTCGAAATATCCTACTTGTGCATTCCATCTCTCCACCATACCTGATCTTTTTGAATTCTTCATCACTGATTCAATTGGTACTTCTGTTAGCACCCTTATTTTGTGTGCTTGAAAATATATGCGAAGTTTAAATGCGGCATATACTAATGCTAAAATTATTTTCTCAATCTTTGAATAATTCCTCTCTGCAGCATTAAACGTTTTGCTGATGTAATAAATGGGCTATTCCACTCCTGCATCCGTTCGCAATAACACAATGCTTAAAGCATGTGATGTTGTCGCAAGATAGATCAATAGTTCTTCTCCTGGTTCTGCCTTTTGTTAAATAGATGCATTCATGAGGTGTTCTTTGATCCCTTGAAAAGCTTTTTCACATTCATCAGTCCATTTGAATTTCGCACCCTTCTTGGGTATATTGAAAAAATGTTTACATTTGTCTGATGATCGCGAAATGAATCTTCCTAGCGAAGCTAAAAGTCCGTTCAATTTTTGTATATCCTTTATCGTTGCTGGTGTTGGCATGTCACGAACTGCTTGTACCTTTTCTGGATCAACTTGTATTCCTTCTTTTGATACAATGTAGCCTAAAATTTTTCCGATGCAACCCCAAAAATGCATTTTTCAGGGTTCAGTTTAATGTTATGATGCCGCATCTGTTCAAAAATCTCCCTCAAATCTTGTACATGATATTTGACTTCTTTAATCTTCACCAACATGTCATCCACGTACACCTCTAATGTTTTGTGTATCCATTTCGCGAACACCTTCTCTACCATTCTTTGATACGTTGCTCCTGCATTTCGCAAACCAAACAGCATTTTTGTATAACAATATAAACCTCTTGGAGCGAAAAAAGCAGTATGCTCTTGATCTTCTTCAGCGACAGGGATTTGGTTATAACCTTTGTACCCATCTAAAGAAGACACTCTATCATTTCCCGCTGCTGATTCAACCATTTGAGGAATATCCGGCAATGGCAAACTATCTTTAGGGCAAGCCTTGTTTAAATCAGTGAAATCTATGCAAATTCTTATCCCTTTATTTTTCTTTGGAACAACAACCATGTTTGCTATCAACTCTGGGTATTTAGCTTCTCTTATAATTCCCGCCTCAAGCATTTTCTGTAATTCTTCTTCTATTTGAGGATGGTAGGTCGTTCGATTTTTCTTATTCTCTGTTTAAATGGTCTCACATTCTTGTTAATCTCCAACTCATGACATGCAATTGACGGATCTATTCCAGGTATCTCATCCATGCTCCCCGCGAAAATATCTTTATATTCCCGCAAAAGATTGATAGATCTTTCTTCCTCTTCTGCATCCATTTTGGTTCCAATCCTCAGTATTAGGGGTTCTTTTATAGTCCCAACATTTACTTCTTTTGTTGGTTCTGCCGCAGTGTAACTGGCCTTGGGTTCTCCCATTGGTGTTGGCTCTTTTATCATCTTCGCAGGTCCATCTCCTTCCTCCGAAATTTCGCTGGGTATTCCTTTACCTTCTTTTGCTCTTATCATGTACACTCTAAATTCTTTTTATTTCTTTGCCTCCTTTGCTATTTTTCTGCGAAATTGTCGCTTTTTTGCTCGTCCTTCATAATGCTTTACTTCAATTTGATAACATAATTTCGCATTGTCAATATCTCCTCTAATTTCACCTACTCCATTTCGCATGGGGAACCTGATGCATTGATGCAACGTTGATGCTACAACTTTAATTGCGTGTATCCATGGCCTCCCCAACAGCATGTTATATGGTGATTCCATATCCACTATGCATAGTGTCACTTGTGTTTCGATCTCTCTTAGTGGAATTCACACCACTATTTCTCCTTTAGGTTTTGTTGTGTATTTTCCAAAGCCATGAACAAGATATGTTGAACAAGACATTTCTTCATCTTTGAATCCCATTCCTTTGAACGCATGATAGAATATTGTACCCACTGAACTTCCTGTATCGACTAAAGTTCTGTTCAATATCCATTCTTTCATGGATTTTGTTGTTGTCCCCTTCTCTTTTCGTGTAATAGGTACTGTAATAACCAATGGAGATGTGTGGTTCAAATTTTCTTTTGGTATTTCTGTTGCCATGAATGTGATTTTTTGCTTTTCCCAATCTTTCAAGGGTGATGTTTTTTATACCGCCATAACCTTCCTTCCTTCAAAATCTCGTTTATGTATCCTTCCTTTGATGTTTTCATGGAATTCATTAATCATTGTTTTTCTTATCATATTACACTCCCATCTTTTATCATCTTCATTGACTCTAATCATTTTTCTTTTAACTGGTTCACTGATTTGTTTAATCACTTTCTTGATTTGAACAATCTCAACAACAATCTTCAATTTTCAATCTTCAGTCCCTATTTCTAGCGCCATTATGTAGTTGCAGGAAATCCTACACTACACCCCTCACAAGATTTCATTAGCATTCAACTCATTTTTGGATTAACAATCTTAATTTTATTGACGAATCTTTGAACAATCTTACAAGAAAAGATAAAGGAATCAAGAATAACCACTGCTCTAAATTGTCTCTCTCCTATTTACTTGCTTCTCACTCAAAAAAAATCTCTCTCTTTTCCTTTACAACTGAATGACTATTTATAGGGAAATACATAGTGGATGACAGTTAATCTGTCCTTTATTTTCGGATATGGCTTGCGACATTCTCGCAACCTTACAAATGTTAATCTCGCAAACTCCCTAATTTTCGCAGGACCATCACATTTTTCTCATAATTTAGTTGACGTCGTTTATTATATCATTTTTGAAGTTGTTCTGCGACATTGTCGTGTTGTGTTGTTAATAATTTCGCTGAGGCATTATTGCTGCGAGATTCTGATCCTACAATTTGTACTAAAGGTATATCAGGAAATGATGGACCCAGAGGCAGCACAGATATACTTGGAGCAGAAGGGGCTATAAATACCAAGCCTCACCAACAAACTAGAGGCATTCAATACCTAGGAAAGAAGATCTAGTCTTAAGCTTATACCTCTTTAATGTTTAGAACTTAAGTATTTACTTCAACTTGAGTTCTCTCTATTACTTTGGGAAGCATTTAAGATCTTTGTAACCACCGTGACTTAATACAAAACAATCACTCATTACCCCGTGGACGTAGACGAAAGTCGAACCACATAATCTATTGTGTCTCATGATAACTTAATGGCATTTACATTATCTTTGTGTTCTTAGTTATTGTTGTGATCTTGAGTATCTTTTACTACTTAGCATTATCATTTCAACAGAGGCATCAATACTACTTAGTATCCGATTCTCTGAGCTGTATACATTACGTAAACTACGGGAAAACGAGTAGTCACAGTTTGGCGCTAGAAGGTTTTGCTCACCAGCTTGAGTTTTTTAATTCCGTCATTTACTTTACTTACGCATCTTCTTAAACGAAGAGATCTGAGTTCAACAACGATGAATCTCACTCTCTAGTGATTGGTTCGTCCGTTGTTTTCGCAAGTTCTTTGAGTTCATAGCCTCTAAAGACTAGCAATTTCACAGATCTACAAAAGTTTTCACAAAAACACGCTCACAAAGAGTTAAATTTTTTATTTTGTACTAAAACAACATTTTCCGACAAAGCATCCTTTAGATCTGAGTACCTCATACTGCAGAGGAATCTCAGTGATATTTTAAGGAAAAAAGATCTTCTAAAGCATTTAATAACCTTGTTTTTTGGGAGACCTCTTTTTAAATTAGTTTTCAAAGTTTAAGGTTGTTTCTTCCAAGGGTGTCGTAAAAATTTAATACCCGTCCTTACAAACGTCATTTCAGTCCTTTTTCTGAAAAAAGATGCTTAGCCGTCTTCTGTGTCAGAGCATTAATTGCCACTTTTGACGAAGGCACCCAAGTAACAGATTTTTGTCATTTTTTTTGTGACCGCAGGATAACAAAAACCGAAGGCATGCAGAAACCAAGTGATGTACCAACAAGCTCACGACCAGCAGTCACACGAGGAAGATCTCAAAAGCCATCTCAAGCAAATCAACGAACTGAAGTAGAAGACGGGCAAAGTGAAATAGAAAGAAGAACAACTGTTACCAAGATGCTTATTCCTGCTGAAGGGATGGGTCAAACATAGGGAGTACAACCACTTTACGGCATGCCATTATCGGAGCATCCCAATGTCACGCAGCCACCTGCGACTAATGCAGGGTTACCCAGAACCCTAGTTCCTACGGGACGAGGGTTGGGAAACCTAACTCCGATCTAGATAGATCCAGACGCGCCGGTCATAGAAGAAGGAGTGGATAACTCTGGGGATCCGACCGACAACACTCCTCGGGGTGGTGGAATCCACAACGAAAAACAAATGGCAGCACAAGTTGCAGCTTTGCTACTACGAAACAAGGAGCATGAGGATGCAATGCACGTGATGGCCCAGGAGAACCAGAACTTAAAGGATATGTTAGACGTGCAAATCGAAGGTTCCCAAACTCACCCTCCGCTAAAGAGGCGTGAGAACGGAGCTATCTCAGGAAGACGAAGGGTGAATCTCAACCCATCGAAGGCTAACCCAGAAGTGGGAGCCAGAAGAACACGTCACGATCCAGATGAGACGGATCCAACATACAAGCCCTCCCAGTCCTACTAATACGAGACATTTTTCAGAGATTCTCACAATGTGAACATGGTTATGGAGCAAATGAAGAAAATGCGGAAGGAGATACAAGGACTAAAAACAGGCTACGCAGGCGCACGACTAGAAGAGGTACTAGAAGAAGCGACAACATCTCTGTTGTCTTTTCGCATTTTGAGGGAACCCATCCCCCCGAAATGCCATGTACCTACGTTTCAAGCATACAACGGTACATCCGACCCCGCAGCCCACCTACGGTACTACACTCGTGTCCTTGCCCATTGGAAAAGAGATGAGGTGGTACTTTGTAGGTACTTCCCGGCAAGCTTGACGGGATCAGCATTGGCATGGTATGACAATTTACCAACAAACTCAATTGACTCCTTTAAGCAATTATCTACGGTGTTCTTGGAGACATACATGTACAACAAGTCAACAAAGGTAGGGTTAGATAGGCTATTTGCTTTAGCTATCGGACCCCGAGAGACACTGATGTAATACACAGACAGGTGGCAAAAGACATGCCAAGCAATAGGGAAAGTCAATCCAGAAATTAGCATTAATTGCTATAAGTATGGACTTGACAGAACCTCAACCATCTTTGTGGAGCTTCACAACCGAGCCCTTGATTTTGAAGGCAAGCTTAGGGTTGTCAAATACTGCTACATCAGACTTGAAGAAATCCAGAAGGACAACCCAAGGGAACAAGCAAAGACGACAACAGCTCCGCAACGAACCAACTCTCTGGAACCAATTCCGGAGATACCTAAGAGGCTAAATGAAGCCGGGGGCAGAACCAGCTCTCGAGACAAGAAAGGTATAGGAAAAGGAAGAGAAGAATTTGTAGATAAAATCTACACAAAGCTAAACACCACGTTCTCCCACATTCTAAGCAAGGAAGGAGCAAAGCCAGGATTTTCGTACCCTAACACTAGGGGAAAGCAACCGGATAAAACAAAGGAGGCTAAGGAATACTGTGAGTACCACTAGTACTATGGGCATATGACTGATACATGTTATCACCTAAGGAACACGCTCCAAAGATTCATAGACGAAAGCAAGTTCATGGAGTACATGCAGATACAACCAGCTGATACTGAGGTAGCCCCCAAGAAAAGGGTAGAACTACCTCAGGACGACAAATACATCAACATGATTACCTTTTCCAGCGGAGGTCAGGAGGAGCTACTCGAAGACATCCTCGAGTTAGCTCGAAACAGGAGAAAGCTAGAAGCCCACGAGGTGTTTAAGCTAAGCGGACCACCTACTAGCACTTGGGAAGAATGGATGGCCACGCTAATAACATTCTCAACAAAAGACGTCAATTAGGAGGTCGAGGTGCACAACGATCCACTTGTGATCAATCTTCCAATACACAGATGGAACGTTACGAAGGTCCTCGTTGACGGGGGCAGCTCGATAAATGTATTATTTTAAGAACCCTACCAACGCATGGGTTTGACATCGGAGCAGATGGATTCTTCCACTTGCACAATATACGGTTTCAATGGAGCAGTCTCTAGACCAAAAGGAGAAATCGTCTTGCAGGTACGTGAAGGACCCTTAGTAACCAATACAAGGTTCTGTGTGGTGGAAGCACCTTCGCCCTACAATGTAATCATGGGAAGGCTATGGGTCCATAGATTACGAGGAACTACTTCGACATATCATCAGTACATTCGATTCCCTACACCCATGGGTGAAATAGAAATCAAAGGTGACCAGCAAGATGCAAGGCTATGCAATCTAGCAGAGGTCAGCCTCAACGAAGAAAGAGATGCTGCCCAGCAGCACGAAAGAAAAAGACGAAAGTCAAATACCAAAGAACTGAAGAACAGAGCTTTCTTAGTACCCAAAGCCATCTCAGTTCCGGAGACAAGCACCTCCGCCACTCCAGGGGAGAACGTCTCTGCCAAATGACAATTACAGAAAACCACTCCTCAACGTCCTCAGAAACCTTCTCAACGGTGGAACCAACAAATAAAATCAACATCGGAACGGAGGCGGAACCAAAAATGATCAACATCAGAACTTTACTTGAAGAGGAAGAGGAGATGAAACTACAAAGGCTACTAAGGGACTACGCAGATGTCTTTGCGTGGTCAATGGAAGACATGCCTGGAATTGACCCGAATTTGTTCTCCCACCACCTTCGGCTCAAACCAGAAATACCACCATTTAAACAACACATCCGTAAGGTGTCAGACATCTACCAAGAAGCGGTATAAAAAGAGTTACAAAAGCTACTAACCTCAAGGTTCATAGGGGAAGTCAAGTATCCCACGTGGATATCCAACATGGTGATTGTGCCCAAGAAGTACGGAGGCGTACACATTTTCATCGACTTTAACAATCTCAACAAAGCGTGCCCCAAAGACATCTACCCACTGCGAAACATTGACCAACTGGTCAATGTAGCCGAAGGTCATCAGAGCCTATCCTTCATGGATGAATACTCAGGTTACAACCAAATCGCCCTTGCAGAAGAAGACCAAGAACATATTGCGTTCTTTACCCCACGAGGCTTGTATTGTTATACAAGGATGCCTTTTGGACTAAAGAACGCGGGGACAACATACCAGCGATTCGTAGATAAAATCTTTAAGCCGTGGATAGGCAAGATACTAGAGGTCTACGTGGACGATATGCTTGTCAAGAGCAAAGAGGCAAAGCACCACCTATCAGACCTAATGGAAATATTCGAATCCATGAGAAGCTTTCACATGAAGGTAAACCCGGAGAAATGCACGTACGGAGTAACCTCAGGAAAATTCCTAGGATACTTGGTAAGTAAGCGAGGAATAGAAGTGGACCCCGAAAGGGTCAGAGCAATAATGGAAATGCAATCTCCACAAACACTAAAAGGAGTACAAAAGCTAAATGGAATCTTAGATTCCATGGGAAAATTCATAGCAAGATCATCAGATAAATGCAAAGCATTTTTCGATAACTAAGGAAACGAAGCAGGTTCATGTGGACCATGGAGTGCGAGCAGGCCTTCCAAAAAATCAAAGAATATTTGACTTTGGTACCCATCCTACAGAAGCCGGAGGCAGGTGAAATTCTCACCTTGTACTTAGCAGCAACAAGCTACGTTATGAGCGCAGTATTGATACGGGACCAAGGACAAGGAGAAAAGACCATATACTACATCAGCAAAACACTCAGTTCAGCGGAGCCTAATTATACCAAGGTGGAGCAGCTTATATATTCCTTAGTAGTGGCAACGCCGAAACTATGAATATATTTCGACGCACATACCATCCGAGTCTTCACAAAGGCTCAGATAAGTCAAATCCTCGACAACACGGAGAAAATTGGAAGGATGGCAAAATGGAATGCCATGATCAAGCAGTTCCACATAATCTTTGAAACAAGAAAGGCTGAGAAATCACAAATCTTAGCAGACTTTCTAGCGGACCTACCTCTTAACGACGAAGCAGAGATAGATGACATCCCAGGAATGGAGGAAGACAAACAAGAACCGGAAGACCTCTTGGAACCTCAGAATTCACGGAGGTGGGAGATATTCGTAGATGGCTCCTCCAATGGAGAGGGCGCATGCATATGGTTTGTAATAACAACCCCTACCGGGTACCGCTCATCTATGCATTCAGGTTAGAATTCGAACAATATACTAATAACATCACAGAATACGAGGCGGTCATACATGGTCTACGCTTGGCACGGGAGCTAGGCTTATCAGATGTTCGTTTGACTAGTGACTCACAGTTAGTCATTAGACAAATCGAGCTCAAATATCAAACTTTGGATCCAGTACTATCTTCGTACCTAAAGCTAGCACAGGAGCATGCGTCAAAAATCAACAACGTTATATTCAGACATGTCTGTCGAAAAGATAACAGACACGCAGATGCCTTAGCATTCATATCATCGATGCTAAGGGACATAAATACCACCTCCGTGCAAACTGGAAGGATATATGAGCCTTCGATAGAAGGAACAATCTTAGGAATTGAGGAGGCTATGGCCGTTCAAACTCGAGCCATGAGAGAAGCTGAGAAAGGAAAAGAAAACGAAGAATCTGACAAAGATCAACCTATGTCGGACGGAGACAACGAGGACGAAGCGGAGGATTATTGGAGGATTCCAATTCACCAATACCTTGAAAAAGGTACCTTGCCAGCAGATGTCAAGGAGGCTCGGAAACTCGAATCGAAAGCAGCAATGTACAACCTGCGTGATGGAATACTGTATAGAAGGTCATTTCTCGGACCTCTGATGTGGTGCCTCTCACGAACTGAAGGCAGGAGGATACTCCATGATATACACAACGGATATGCCGACAATCACAACGGAAGAAGGTCCTTGGCAGTCAAAGCCAAAATGCACGGATATTACTGGCTAAGCATGAACGAAGATTCAAAGAACATGGCTAAGCGCTGTGAGAGATGCCAACGCTTTTCCAGGAAAATTAAAGCACCAACAACGAAGCTCAACTCAGTCACCAGCCCTTGGCCATTTTTCAGGTGGGGGGTGGATATTGTCGGACCCTTGATAGAGGGAACCTCGAAGAGAAAATACCTTATTGTGGCTACGGATTACTTCACCAAGTGGGTAGAGGCAAAGGCTTTGGCAAGAATTAGGGACACAGATGTCTTTAAGTTCTTGTTTGAACAAATCATATGCAGGTACAAAATACCAGCCGCCATAGTCTCTGACAATGGCAAGCAGTTGCAAGGAAAGAACATAGATACGTTGTTCGATACTTTCAACATTCAGAAAAACAAGTCCACTCCTATATACCATAAGAGCAATGGACAAGCAGAGGCGACTAACAAAACAATATCGATGAACTTAAAGAAAAATCTAGGAGCATACAATAAAAGATGGTGCGAACAACTGCACAATGTCCTATGGGCCTACCGAACTACAAGAAGGGCGGCCACGGGAGAAACTCCATTCTTGATAACCTACGGAGCCGAAGCGGTCATCCCAACTGAGATAATACTTCCAACAACAAAAACGGAGGCATGGGAGAAGAACCTAACGACAGACCTAATGCTAGAAAAACTCGATGATCTTGAAGAAAGGCGGGAAGTGGCTTTCCAAAAGATGGTAAACTATCAACGAAGGCTAGCTCGCGAATAAAACAAACGGGTCATCCCTAGAAACTTTGTGGTCGAAGAATACGTATTATGTCAGATACCACCATATCAAAGAAAGAAAGAGTGGGTCAAGCTAGCTCCGACGTGGGACGGGCCCTACATCATACACGATATCGCTGGAAAAAGGTCATACTACCTAAGGACCCTCAAAGGTGAAGTATTACAACACCCTTGGAATGCAATGTACCTAAAAAAGTACTAACCGTAAGAGAATGGTGATCACTCAGGAGAAGAAGGGAACGGGAAATAACCCACCATGTTCTATCCCTTATCAAAGGAATTATGAACCTTACTAATCAATGAAAGAAACTTTTTGCTAAGAGAAAGTCAATTTTTGATTAGGTACAAATTGGGTTAGAATAGACATCCTCCATCAGGATTGACGATGAGGCAAGGCAAGACATAACTGCTCATATGTCAATACTTGGATCCTCGGAGTGATAACTCCATTCATCAGGCAATAAGAAAAAGTAAGATATCCTCTATAGAGATACCTTGTCGAAGTAAAGCAGCCTTCGCGCTGAACGCGTAGGGTTACAGGAAAACTATTGCCCACATAGGAGCCTTCGCCACCACGGTACCTTCTAGCGCAAGGATACTTAGGTAGGACGATGAATGTTCCACCCAAGGTTAAACGCACCTTAGCACCTTGTGATGACTTGAATGTGCAATCATCTAGACACAACACGTTTGTAAACAAAATATCCATGCGATAATATAGGTACAATAATAATGTTACCAAGATATGACTGACATGACTTAAAAGTTGCAGATAACAAAGGTTCAAACCATCACGGAGCATTGTTTCAAGGAAAGGAGACGATACAAAGGCCCCTCAGCTGGGGGCATAATACAACAAAGAGTTCAGTTAAGATAAGACTGGACACGGCATGATCACGGATAAGGAAGACGAGGAAAGACTACTCCTTCATCCCGACGTTCAGCTTTCGCAAAGGCGTCGTTTATATAATCAATGGCCGACTTCTCGAACTGAACCTTCAATTGGGAGGCCTGAGTCGCCAAATTAGAGGCTGATTTCTTATTAAGCTCTATCACCTGAGAAGAAGCTGATCATTAGCTTGATGGAGCGCCTCAGCCTTGAACTTAGCAGCAGCGTCAAACTGGCGAGATATCTCCAACGAAGATATTTGACCCTCAAGGTGGTTAATCTTGGCATTTGCACCCACCAGCTGCTCCTGGAGACCTGCGAGTACAAAGGGTGTAAGCAATAAGGATAAGCAGCAAAAGACACAAAGGATGCTGCTGGAATATAAAGACCCTAAGCTACCTCCTGCATGGCTAAGGTATTCTTATAAACTATGCTGAGCCTCAGCAAGATCCACCTCAGCGGCCTCGAGATCCTCCACGAGGGTATCACGTTCAGTTCAGAGGTCATCAACATTAATCCGGAGCGAAGCATTCTCAGAGGATAAAACTTGATTCAAGGGAAAGTTAGGCCTCGTTATGAACAATTACGTTCATCAACCTGTCAGACTTCTTATGATAATACCAAACATCGGAGGTTAACTTGGCTACTTGAACCCGGAGATATCTAAGATCACTAGAGCTACCAGCTGGCAGGAGAAGGTTGTCTTAGGACTATGCAACCAAACAAGAACAAAAACAAAGCGAAGGTAAAGAAGAAACAAACCTATGGCTTTGGAGGACTCAGCAGCCAGAGCGGAATCAACAGCTTTACGCCCGTCCTGAGAAACCTTAACAGCATTGTTATCTCTCTCGAGAGCCAACAAACAAGACTCCAAAGATATTTGAGTCTTCCTCAAATCATCCTCCAATGAAGATAACCTAGCAAAAGAAGCAGCATCATTGGACGAAGGTTGCTGTGTGCTAACAAGGGCATATTCTTGACGAGCACGCTCCAACAGAGCACTCAAGTGAGTACACTTAACCCTATAGAACTTGAACAAGGTACAGCTAACATCTATCTGTTTGCAAAGCTGCAAACAAATGAGTATAAGAATAAATGGAGAATCAAAACAAATTGTGAAGCGGTAAGGAGGGAATCACTTACTGAGAACGCTGAGAGACGAGGAAGTAAATCAGCGTAGATGTCAATGAAAGCCTCCATCTCTTGGATACTACCCCTGCGGATTTTACCAAAGCTATGGCTGGAGCGAAGGAAATCCGGGTCAAAGAATAGATCCTTAGTCGCACGATATTGAGCAGACAACACATCCAACTGCGAAGCTACTTCAAAGGAGCTATCCAGATGATGACGATCAACCTCAGCAGAAAAAGGACCCTTCGACTCCTGCAGAATGGCTTCAAGAATGGCATCATCAGAACTACCAATGCTCGAGTTCTCAGGCAGCTTACCCTTGCTAGAATCAGCAATAACCCCATCAATCACTTGAGAGCAGACATGGGGAACGACTGCTGAATCCTCACCACGACGAAGAGACGGCATGGTGGATGACATGGGAACCGAAGAAAAGCTTTAGCACCACCTAAGTTCATATCACCATCATAAGGAAGATTTCCCAGTACGGTCCAATCTGGTGATGAAGGCGGAGGTCCAATATCTTTGCTAACAAGGGAAGTAGAAACAGACTGAGCGATCCGTAATGAGGTTGGCCTATCATTGAAGGAGAAACTGGCCAGTGAAATCACAACCTTCTTCTTCAGATGAGAGTCCGAACTGCTAACCCTCACCACTGGGGTAACAACCTTAGCAAACGAACCACTTGATTGAAGAGAAGTAGCAGGAGACGAAGAAAGACTCTTGGAAGCTACAACACCAGTCCCAGCAGTAGCCGAGACAACATGCAATGGTCCGCCAGGGGCATATGACGAAGACACCTTCGAAGACAAAGTAGGAGCTGGAGATTGAACAGTAACATGGTTAACAAATAGATCACCACCACCAGGTACGAGGTTCTCACCCTCCACTGAGCCAGCACGGATGAGACTGGGGTTATCCTTGGAAAAATCTTTCTCAATATCATCCAAATGAGGGTTGAGGCCAGTATCCTCAATGTCCTCCATATCTTCATCGTCCGGAACCTCCTCACTAGCTTTTGGATCTTCATCCGATGCCTCAAGATCAATAACAACCTTCAACTTTCCTTTTCTCTTGGAGGGCTGTGGAAAAACACAAGCGCCAGCTAAGGATCAGGGGCAAGATACTAAGGAACCTAAAAACACAAAGGTATGGAAATGATCCTTACCTCCTCAGGTGTTGGCGTAGCTGTTTCAGCCGAAGCCTTCCTTTTCCTAGTCCTTGTGGATACGGAATTACCAGCAGAACCCGTAGAAGTCTTAGCAGCAGAGCCTGGAGCAGTCCCAACAGAAGAAACAGGGGCAGACTGCAAAAGAAAGCCATCAGAATATCAAACAAAGATATTAAAGAAAAAACCTTCAAACATAAACGAAGGTTACCTCATGAGAAGCAGCTTGGTTGAAAACCCAAGGCTGATATCCATCATACTTCTCAGGCAAAGAAAGAGTCGTACGAGGGACGTTGGGATCAGCGGTAGTAAAACCGTAGGCCCAATGACCCACCACATGAAGAGGAGTACGAGCCCAGCGATCATCATGATCAAGACGGATGCGTTCATGTAGCCTAGCAGAATAAGGGATGACAGTCAAACCAGTCTTATCGATCTCCTCCAATAGACGAAGGCTGTTACATTCCCTGATTTGTTTAGCGGTGACATGGATACGACGAGGGCCAACACTTCAAGGAAGAAGATTACTTTTCTGAATAGCATCAGCGTACGTAGCATTGAAGTTGGCAATGGTATAGTCCTCCTGCTTATACCTTGCATCAGCAAAGGGGTCATAACACTTCAAAGTGGTCTTTCCCATACTACGGTACCAACTCTCACAAAGGGCACGCCAGTAGTTACCAGTATACTGCATAACTCCTCGGACCTGAGTCTTGTTCACCGGGTCATCCCTGGTAGATAAAATGTCATAATAAAAGGGATCCTTTCTACTAAACAAAGGGAGGAGCATACATGCGTCCAACTGACCAACACTAATCAAGAGGTTATTCTCATCATAAGGAAAACTCTGGATCAAGGATTCGGTGAGCACATCGGGGCCATTGACAAAGGAGATATCGAACTTATGGAGGCGAAAAGACTTGGTGATCTCAGCCAAGGACAGATGAGCGTAGCTATCTTTATCATGAAGTGTCAGCCTTTGAAGTTCATAATAAGGAGGAGGAGGTGGAAGATTCTCAACAACAACTTCTTCTACCTCTGGATCCGCAACAGCCTCAGGGACAACAACCATCTTAGTACCAGCAGGTACCTCAGTATCCTCAAGGGGTGGAGACGGCGTAGCATCAGGATGATCCATCCGCGGAGGTGGATCAGTAGACGAAGAGGTTCTTTTCCCCTTACGCGTAGGCTTCTTCGGAAGTCTCATAATTCCTGACACCAACAGGAAGAATGGCTCATCAACAATGGCGGACTGAAAATCACAGTCGACTCAAAAGAGAATTGGGAGCAAAAACAAACATACTTTGGGCATGGGTTTTACTAAACCAACCAAAGGAAAACGGTTTAAAATCATCATAAGGCAAAATCGAAGGCCATTCACCACCATGAATAAAGTTGCAGACAAGGAACAACCATGGCAGAGTCATCATCAAAATACGAAATGGAAACAAACCCAAGTTCACATAAAACATGAAAAAGTAAATGAGAATTAAGATTCTCACATGAAGGAACAACAACAACTTAAAACTAATCGAAGAAGGAAAAACAGAATTAAGCATGGATAAATACGAAAAGCAACAACAAAGAGAAAAGCACCACTTACGTGTATATGATGATCAAATATTGAACCAGAAAGCTTCGGCAAATCAAAGGAAAGATTGGCAGTCGATGGTGGAGGAAAATCTTTGTGAAAGAGACAGAGAGCGACAGTTCGAGAGGAAGAAAAGGAGTTAATGAAAATTCCTCCTCTTTGTTCTCTTCTTATAGGCGGCTGATGAATCCAAAAATTTGGACGTCCTGAAATTCGAGGGGAAGTTATTGCATGAAAATACATGCGGGGACCACCCAATCGGTAAGTGCAAAAATGGCGGCGTTACGGTATTTTTCTTCCAATCCTACCAAACGGTAGAATATGAAAGAAAAGGGGCAAACTGTGAATACTAATATTCTGCGGAGCACGTGTCACGATCTCAGTGGTCGCATACAAGATAACTGTGTATACCTCGTTATACAGAGGAATCCGAGTGACAGAGGATACCTTCGTAGATCTACTTTATCTCGTCCCAAGAAAGGATGCCTCGACGGCTAAGATGAAAGAAGTAAAAGCCTAGTCTATGGGGAGGCAGCTTGCGAAGGGACAAAGGTATATGACATATCTAATCAGCAATAAATGAACAAATCTCTTATCTACACGCATAACCAAGACACGTGGAGAGATATGTGGCGGAACCCGATTGGCAGAGGCTGGCGGTGAACGAAGGTACAATCTGTACTAAGGCTGGGAAGTTTCTGAAGGAACGTGGGTCAGCTGAGGTGGCAGAGTTCGACTGGAGAAAGCACGCGGCGAACGAAGGTACCATCTGTACTGAAGGTATATCATGAAACTATGGACCCAGAGGCAGCAAAGATATACTTGGAGCATAAGGGGCTATAAATACCAAGCCTCACCAACAAACTAGAGGCATTCAATACCTAGGAGAGAAGATCTAGTCTTAAGCGTATACCTCTTTAATGTTTAGAACTTAAGTATTTACTTCAACTTGAGTTCTCTCTATTACTTTGGGAAGCATTTAAGATCTTTGTAACCACCGTGACTTAATACAAAACAATCACTCATTACCCCGTGGACGTAGACGAAAGTCGAACCACGTAATCTCTTGTGTCTCATGATAACTTAGCGGCATTTACATTATCTTTTTGTTCTTATTTATTGTTGTGATCTTGAGTATCTTTTACTACTTAGCATTATCAGTTCAACAGAGGCATCAATACTACTTAGTATCTGATTCTCTGAGTTGTATACATTACGTAGACTTCGGGAAAACGAGTAGTCACAGACAATAACCGTTTTCACACACTATTATCATCAAAGCAATTTTCAAGATATTGAAATAATCATTGTCGAAACATTCCAAGACTATATTAAATGATTGTATCACACAAACCATGTAAGATGTTACTCGACAATTTTCTCATGATATAAGATGAACTTGGTCGAAGCGAAAGCTTACCTACACATATTTCGAGAAATATGTAAGCGAGATATACTCAGCTTGAAATCTCAAATGTGTATAGAGAAAACTATATCGTAACACGACTTATGTCTCAATATAGGATATAGTAGAAATAAACTTTCCAAGTGATAGATAAGTTCAAGTCTCCACATACCTTATGTCGAAGAAGTTCCACAAGATTCCCTTAGTAGTTCTTCGTCTTCAAGAGATGAACTTCGAGAGATTTAAGCTCAACTACACTATCTATGTCCTAGTCTGAGACATCTACAAATAGGCTAGAAATCAAGACTTATAGTTTTGATCACTAACATTGACAAACATGCTTGAGATAGCAACGCATGCGAGTTCGACCGAGCAATGCTCTAACAATCTCCCCCTTTGTCAATTTTAGTGACAAAACTATCAATACATATGGATTACAAAAAAGATAAAAAAATGTAGCTTCTTATCCACATGCTTGATCTCCTTGGCATCTTCAACGCGACTCAAAATATTCGTCACTTCCAAGTACTCCATGATCCTAAAGGTTGTAAGTTCAGCATCACAGTTGTTGAAGAACCGTAGCTATAACAATGAGAAAACAAAATGTTCTCAATCATTGTTATATAGTGTCATAGTATTATTACACAACATCAAAGTTCAATTGTATCACAACTTTGACAATAACACTATGGTGATATGCATCACTCCCCCTTAGTCAATACATATCTCAACATGAAAACCACTCCCCCTTATATAATGATCCGTAAACCATATGTATTTGTAGTGTGAACTACACATTCATTCTCCCCCTTTTTGTCAAAAAAATTGGCAAAGGTATGAAAATTAGTGGGATTCTAATGAAATTTCGGAGATACATCATGACCAAAAGGTGTATTAACATACCAACAAATTTAGATGCAATCATAAAGCTGAAGCTAAACGCATTCATCAAGGAGTTAATGAAGATACAAGATAACCCCTAAAAATTCCACAACCGCACTCCCCACAAAGATTTGGAAATTAAGCACAAGTTTAAAATGAACTGTCCCCCATAAAATGTCATCCCCGAAGGAACACCAAAGGCGACCTTACTTTCACAAGAAAACAAGGATTTCTTTGGACAACCAAATCACATGAAAACATGAATTTGTATCCAAAAATATTCAATTGAAATAACCACAAGAGAACCCATGGTTAGTTCAATCGAAAAATAAATACAACCAAATTAATCACAAGAGAACTTACGATTAATTCAATTGACATACACAACCAAATTAACCACAAAGTGATCAATTCAATTGGTCATGCTCGATATAAGCAAACTTACGGAGCAACAACTAAAATAACCAAAAGAGAATGATTAATTTAGTTGATCATGTTCGACATAGGGAACCTAACGGAGAAACAACTAAGTTAATCATAAGAGAATGATCAACTAATTCGATTGTGAACAACATAAGAAACCTTATGGAACAATAAAGTATATGCACAAAAGATTGTGGATCGGAGGTCGATCAAATACTGCGGAATAGACAAGGATTCATTCTATCTTTCATCACTATTTGCACAATGACATATAATAGACTTAATCCTTGTACACAAAAGTTTTATCCTTTCTTCCATCAAAATATGACATAAAAGGCTTTAACTTTTGTAAAGTCAAAAGTTCATTCTATCTTCCATCAATACATTCATATTGACATATTAGAGATAACTTTTGAATAAGTATGGGACAGTCACAGGTTCAAGGATGTAAACAATATATCCCATAATAATTTGCAATATATAAAATCATAAAGATTAGAATTGCAAAAATCATCTTCCAAAAAATACTTTAGAATTTAAATAAATAAATCCAAAAACAATGAAGATGAAAATCGTTGGACATAGCTATGTGTACTCACAGTAATGGCTATTCCAAACCCTAGTTATTCTTCTAAAAACACAAAAAGAAGATTTACTAGACATTGAGACCTCTGAAGAATTCTTTATCGTCCCCGAACTCCTTGTCATCAACAACCATGGGTACATAGGGTTCATGAAGAAAGTAGTCAATTCCGACAAACCTTATAGGCTGATGATGTCGAACCAGGGCCTTCTGAATTTCAAGAGTTCTCAAATCATAAGCCTGTATTTGTTGAAACTCCTTCCTTGTTTCCTTCCACTCTTCAAGAACATCAGAAAACTTCTGAGAATTTGAAGGAACATCTCTTGGCTTCCTCACATTCCTTTTTTTTCTTTTCAAAGTCGGAGGTGTTGATGGTGGTTTTCGGTTTAGGGCTAAAATCTGAAACCCTGTATTTTGATACGTTGTCGTCCTGCAAAGGAACAAAAGCCATTTGGAAGTGATGAGTGCATAAACCTTTTTACTTACATATGTATTGTGCAATTTAACATATTTATTGAAATTTATCCAGAATGGTGCATGAAGCAACAATCCCAGAAATTCTGTAAAATTTAATCTGTCGCATTATTTACTAATGCATGGCCCGCCTAGTATTTTCCTATGCTATGTTCCGTAGCTGAACTCCCAAAATTTACATGACATGACGATTAAATGCTCACTCTCAGCATAGTAGCATGAGTCTCCCGAAGTGTCAGTATTGAGATCTGCATGAAAACACTGATATAGGCTACACCACCCTCTGACAAAGGGATCAGCGTGCTTACACGCCTTTCAATTGAAAGTTAGCGCGATCGAACGCGTTTAAATTCTTTAAAGGAAATCTAGACTGCCCATATCAGTTTTAAGAAGTGATCACGACCACACGATTTGGCCGCGCGATTCAGCAAGCCTATACTACTCCTGACGGAACTAGGCAATCACCGAATCAACCAACGGCGGGCCCATTGTTTCCCTAGTCGATCGAGTCCTATTTTGTTCATTCATAAGCACTTCAAACATCAACCCAAACATGGGTGTTCGCGCTGTCTAAAAATAGATCGAACGAGCTAAGGCCGGAAAAAACGGTTTTTAAATCCATCGCATCCGTCCAACTTTGCCGGCCTAGTTGGACGGCATAGATCGCATCTCGAACGATCAAAGAGGAGCCAATGTGTTCATTGACGTCCCAACCTTCTTCACAGTCGATCGATGTGCCCATAGCAAGTCAATGCCCCACCAAACTATTCGATTGAATTAGGGTGGACGCGGATGCTTTAAAACCCTAATTGGTGCTTGTGGCAGTATGTTACTGCCACAAATCGATCATGACCATCCATCTTTTCCCGCCGAATCGAGTGGCTTAGATCTAATTTTAGATGGCCAGGAGATGTTGGCATATTCAGCAGCGGCTCGTCTTTGCACATGGCCAATCGGCATGTTCGAATTAGCGGCCGACGCTTTGATTCGACTAGCCAAAACAAGAGTGGCCGTTCGGACCCTAAACCCTAAATTGTGTCAACGGCAACATGTAACTGCCGCAAATCATCTCGTCCATCCAACTTCGCTAACCTAGTTGGACGGTGTAGATTTATTTTCAGAAAACCAACAAGGTAGCATTGTGATCACTGGCGCCCCTTCTTCCATGAGGAGCGATCGTTCATGCCAAGGCTCTCCCATGTGGCCTCGAACGATCACTCAAAAAGTGGCCATTCACGCTACTTGTATGATTCAGCAGCAGTCATTAACTGCCGTAAATCGTTTCATCCACTTAACTTGGCTAGCCGATTTTAGCGGTCCAGATCTAATCTCGATCGACCAATATGATTTTAGAATGGCTACCAGTCGCCACTATCCTAGAGGGCATGACCGGCCACTTCCTTAGGATGCGTGCGTAGCTCCTACCAACTCCCTGAAAGAGGACGATCATGCTCCTTTTAAGACGCTCAATTCGTGACTGATTCAATCAAGCTCTAAAACTACGATGCATCTAACACATGGATTATTTTCAGCTGCTTGCTTAAAAGCGATGCTTCATAAACATCGATTATAAGCGATGTTTTATAAACATTAGTTTCACGAATAACTTATTATTTAACCAAAAAGCACTATGTGCTAATTTTAGGCCTGGATCAGCGATAAATCCCGATGTTACTGGCGCTGACAACACCCCTGGTATCAACGTTTCCGGTGACACCAATGTACCACCTACCAGAAAGATTAACGCATCTCGTGGCACTACATCCTCAACCACCAACACCAGCGGCGCAGGAAACATTCCTTTAGGCGTGACACTTCTAATCACCAGATCCAGAGCCGCTGCCGCCACCCCCAATGTTTCTTCGAGTGTAACATCCACGGTTGTTACTAGAGCTACTGCCACTCCCCCACCAGGAAGAGAGACCGGAGGAGTCCGAGGAGGCCAAACCCATATTACCATTGTCGATTTAATGGAAAGACAAGAAGTTCTCGCTAAGGCTCAGACAGACATGGCTACAACTCAGAAAGAGGTACTCACTTTCCTCAAGACACTAACAGAACGACTACAACAAGAGCCGCGCCATCCCATGGAACCAATAAGGAGTACTTTCAACACTCTCGGAGCAAGCACTTCAACGTGGCATGCATTCATAGATGAGGAAGTTCGTGTTGCTCCTGAGCGCTCAAGAGAAAGGAATCAACCATCCAATTTCATCACGCGTGAGGATCTATAACGACTTCTCCAAAATTGAGGCAAGGAAAACCCGGTAGACCTGCATCAGCATCAACCTCCTTATCCTCCTGATGTGCAAAGATTTTCCCTCCCGAGAGGGTACTCTTCCCCTCATTTTTACCTTTTTCATGGTACTGGTAATGCTCGTGAACACATCTCTCGTTTTTTGGAGTCATTAGGAGAGCACGAATACAACCATGTTCTCCGCCTAAAAGAGTTCTCGAAGTCACTTACCGGAGAGAATACACCTGGTACAACAACATTGCACCAAACAGTATATCCAACTCGTATGAGATGGTAACTGCTTTCTACAAGAAGTATTTCTTCGTGTCCGAGCAAATCACCTTCTCAGACTTGGGGAGAATGTTCCAACTAAACAATGAGCATCCAAATGATTATGTCAAAAGATTCAGGATTCAAGTGTTGGATTGTCACGCTCTACTGGAGAACTTGCGTTTCCAAACTTTTTATGAACTTCATGAAGCCGCTAGACGCCTGGCCACAACAGCACCGACACTACTGGAGAGGACCAGACCCGCCAGAAACGAAGATGCACACGAGACTCGAGGAAGCAGGCGTCTCATTAACAAACAATACAATGTTGGACCCTCTATAAGTGTAGTAGGTGAAGGGGGGAAGAGAAAATCCCCAGCAGCAGAGCAACAACCCAAACGTGCAGCACCAGCGTATCAGGCGGCTCCACCACGGAAAGCACCAGCTAAAACGCATATGCAACAACAAGAGGATGGAGATGCTGCTCCAGACTTCCCATTTCCAATAGATAAAGTTATTGAACTCCTGGAAGCATGGATTCAAGATGACGCCATCAATCTACCTCCTCTCAGACGTCCGCCAACCGAAGAAGAAATGGCGAATCCCAAATATTGTCGTTACCACAGATTTGTCAATCACCCAACCAGTGACTGCAACAAACTGAAGCACATTTTCAAAGAAAAAGTGGAAGCGGGAGAACTTCAATTAGGAAATGAAGGAGTCCACAAAGACCCTCTTCCTGTCAGGAGCTGCATAATTTCTGGGGACTCTGTCCACAAGAATGTGCAGTATATGATGGAACATTTATGTGAGATTCTATATTTCTCTAAGGCGCAACGTCAAGACATTTTTGGGGCCCTCAAACGTGTCGTATCAGGAAAGCGTCTGTTTCCAGTTAAAGAGGCCACTCCCGAACCCCAATCCTTCCTGGGAAACGCAATATGTAACTGGGGACTCCTACCCATCACTCGCTTGAAGGATGTCGAGTTTGACAACATACTGATTGATGTAGCATCTGATTTCAATATTGTCACTGTCAAGACCCTGAAAGCTGCAAAGATTTCAAAGCAAGAAGTTGTTCACTACCCAACCATAATTAAAAATTCTGAAGGAGAGTCTAGAGACGCTTACGGGTACATCGACCTCGAAATCAAGGTGGGAGACGCTCTAACACGCGGTAAGTTTCATATTGTGAAAGACTACCCGAATTATGATATGATTCTGGGGCGCTCTTGGGTTCATAACAACAAAGCAAGGCTAGGAGTGTGTCCTTTGCCAGTATCAATACCTGAAAGGATTTCCAACAAGCCGTTCAACCCAGAAGATTATCTGTTGACGTATCAACAACTTTCCAATGTGACGCAATTACCTGGAGAGAGCCCATCAACATACATTCGAAGATTTCGAACCCAAGTAAGTCTTATTGAACAACCCTTTTTCCAACAGTCACTCCTCCTTCCGCTAAGGCTTGGGGACTTGCTCCGATCAACAACCCAACCGCCACTAGGATATGTGAATGGGAGGCTGGTCATTTCAAATGCTTTGTCAAAAATTTAGAAGCCGTCTCAGTCAAAGATAACGAGTTCAAGAATCAAGTAGTTGTACAGCGCCCAAACCATTTCAAGTTGGAGATATGGTGGTGAAGGTGACCACGTTTCAAGTTGGAGATGTGACAGTGAAGGTGACCGCTCAGCCTGATTCGCCTACAGAAAGGGAAGACGAGCCATACCTGGTGGCAGACGTTATCTTAGGAGGTTACTGCAAACTCATCAATGCTGACAAACTGGAAGGCGTGACAATTCACTCACGATGGCTTAAGCCCTTCAATACCTAAAACGTTGTGCTACCTTTTCCTCCAGCGTTCTCTTTAGTATTTTCTCCAATAATTTCCCCTTTCATGCAATATTTGTAATTCCTCCAAAATGATTGAACTGCTTGCACTCATAATTAAGGTTTCAATTTGTCAGTTAATCAAAGTATTGTTTCCTTTTAGAACTATCTTTACTCCTGGATCACAACACAAAGTCTTGAGCGAGCTTAAACCCTCATCATTACCCATAAGTTTAAACCAGAAAGACAAAACCCTAAAAAGAAACATCTCATATCTTTCGAGAAACATTGAAGGAATACAAAGAAAAGGGACAAAGGAATCGTATAATTATTAGGGCAAGCGTACTCTGAAGACCAGTCTACTCCAACAGTAAAGCGGCCTCTCGATCATCACATGATTAGGCGGATTGCAACACGAGGGCAGACAGGTTCGTGGTCAATCTTTGATTTTCATTATTGCATCCCCTTCGTTGTTTTTAGGGTTACATGCAATCATCATGAAGTCAGTTCACATTCACATAAGAACGCATCATCACTTATGAATATCGCGTTCCCTTTGGCCGTACGACTCGATGAAATGAAGAAGTTCTGTTGCAACCCTACTGGGAAGTACTACAACTAGGGTTCCCAGATATCGTGAATAAAAAAAAACACATCATTCATTGAAAACCAGGCTCAGCCACAAAACTACTGAGTATAAGAAGAAAATGTCTACAAGCTATGGAAAGTGTTCAACTATGAATGAAAGCAACAAAGGAAAGTCTAGTCATTAGAGGGATCAGCACTGTCTTCATTGGAGCCGTCATTGGAAGCTGCTTCAACACCTTCATCACAAGACACTACTGCATTCTATGGAAGCCGCATCGACTTCCCTTTCTGGTACCGTTTCAACACCTCTCTCAACAGCTGCTTCAATATTCCCTCCAGGAGACGCGCCGACATCTTTCTTGGAAGTTGTTTCAACATCTTCTCCAGATGCCGCTGCCATGATCTCCTCAGCCACTCAGTGTTCTCTCCAATGGTTGCTTCAGTACCCTCCACGGAAGCTGCTTCGACCTCTTCCTCAGGAACTGCCCCAACAGCCTTCTGAGGATGCTCGGGTTCTTCCATGTCAAAATTGGGAATTATGATTCCGTTACGGATAGGGTAATCATACTTGTTTTCACTGGGAGGCCGCTCCTGCTCGATCCTTCGCCGCTTTAGACAAGATGCAAACCTTTCAACTCTCGCGCTCGTCGGTTGAGATGCTTCGTTGTGTCTTCATTTCTCCTTCATGCTGACGGAAGCCAAAAAGGCATGAGTACGCTCTCGAATGATACATAGGTGCATGAGATACATACCCTGTATGGCACGACCAGCTTCGTGAAACGTCGAACCTATTTTGGCCATCACCTCCTCGAACGCATTAGCCTTGGGTTTGTCGACTTCAAAGCTCTTTTCAGGAGAAGTAAAAGAATAATCATCACTATTTCCCATCATATACTGCAAGAAAGGGAATTATGATCATATTAGCAGCTGGTATATATATTAAAAAAAATCATTATCATCATCAATCAAAAATCAAACCGCGTAATGAACATGGAGCAATACCTGGAACGAAGAAGAGAAGCAATTCTACGATGGGAGAAAGGCTCCAGCGTCTTCTTTATATCCCACAAATCAGCAAGATCCCAGGAAGAAAAGGAGTCTCTACTTGCCGTGTATAAAGGCTTCAGATGCGGGATAACAATCAAGTAGATACTCCTTTTATGTAAGTGAAAAGGTTTATGCAGGGGAATTACTTATGTAAGGTTTATGTAAGTGAAAAGGTTTATGCAGGGGATTGTTGCTTCATACATATGTATTGAGCAATTCAACATATTTATTGAAATTTATCCAGAATGGTGCATGAAGCGACAATCCCAGATATTCTGTAAATTTTAATCTGTCGCATTATTTACTAATGCATGGCCCGCCTAGTATTTTCCAATGCTATGTTCTGTAGCTGAACTCCCAATATTGACATGACAGAATGAGTGCATAAACCTTTTCACTTACATTTGTATTGAGCAATTCAACATATTTATTGAAATTTATCCAGAATGGTGCATGAAGCAACAATCCCAGATATTCTGTAAATTTTAATCTGTCGCATTATTTACTAATGCATGGCCCGCCTAGTATTTTCCTATGCTATGTTCTGTAGATGAACTCCCAATATTGACATGACATGACGATTAAATGTTCACTCTCAGCAGAGTAGCATGAGTCTCCCAAAGTGTCAGTATTGAGACTTGAATGAAAACACTCATATAGGCTACACCACCCTCTGGCAAAGGGATTAGCGTGTTTATACGCCTTTCAATTGAAAGTTAGCGTGATCTAATGCGTTTAAATTCTTTAAAGGAAATCTAGACTGTCCATATAAGTCTTAAGAAGTGATCACGGCCACACGATTTGGCCGCACGATTCAGTAAGCCTAGACTACTCCTGACGGAACTAGGCAATCACTGTATCAATCACCGGCGAACCCACTGTTTCCCTAGTCGTTCATTCACAAGCACTTCAAACTTCAACCCAAACATGGGTGTTCGCGCTGTCTAAAAATAGCTCGAACGAGCTAAGACCGACAAAAACAGTCTCAAAATCCATCGCGTCCGTCCAACTTTGCCGGCTTAGTTGGAAGGCGTAGATCACATCTCGAACGATCAAAGAGGCGCCAATGCGTTCATTGACGGCCCAACCTTCTTCCGAGTCGATCGACTTGCCTATACCAAGTCAATGACACACCAAGCTATTCGATTGAATTAGGGTGGACGCGGCTGCTTTAAAACCCTAATTGGTGCGTGCGGCAGTATGTTACTGCCGCAAATCGATCGCGACCATCCATCTTCGCCAGCCGAATCGAGTGGCTTAGATCTAATTTTAGATGGCCCAGGAGATGTTGGCATATCCACAAGCGGCTCGTCTTTGCACATGGCCAATCGGCTTGTTCGAATTAGCGCCCGATGCTTTGATTCGATTAGCCAAAACAGGAGTGGCCGTGCGGCCCCTAAACCCTAAATTGTGTCAACGACAACATTTAACTGCCGCAAATCATCTCATCCATCCAACTTCGCTAGCCTAGTTGGATGGTGTAGATTTATTTTCAGAAAACTAACAAGGTAACGTTGTGATCACTGGCGCTCCCTCTTCCATGAGGAGCGATCGGCCATGCCAAGGATCGCCCATGTGACCCCGAACGATCACTCAAAAAGTGGTCATTCACGCTACTTGTACGATTCAGCAGCAGTCATTAACTGCCGCAAATCGTTTCAACCACTTAACTTGGCCAGCTGATTTTAGCGGTCCATATCTAATTACAGCGTGCGGCGTGCAACGCTCCCATTACGAGAAAGTGTCAGGAAGGACGGAGGTTAACAGTAATGAGACTAGTGGGTGAAGGTGTGACTGGTCTTCCCTTATAACGGAAACACGATGATCACCACCTTCCGCACAATTCCACTTCTCTGCTACTTAACTTCCTCCACTTCCTATGAGATCAGGGTGTGCTCAATGACTTATATAAATAGGTTTTCAACCTATTTCAAAAGACAGAAGTGTTATCAACACAAGTAGCCAGAAACCATTTTCTGATACAAGTCATAAAACAGCCACACCTTCATTATTGAACATCCTGATCTCAAACACCTTCTTCGCTTCCCTCCCTAAGATCAACTCTTTTCCTTCACCTTGTGACGAATTGAGTCTGGTACGACCATTTCTTGGTTTAAGCCAGAGTCTTACATATTGATCTCTCGAACCTAAAAGTACTCCCGTGCAGTGCATTTGTTTAGGGTTTGAATTCGTTTCTCATCAACACACCCAAATTTACCAAAAACACCAGAGTCAGTTTTTACCCCAAAACAGGAGGCAACAGAGATTTTTCTCTTTCCTTCATGATTGATGGCTTAACAATCATATTAACATCTTTTCCATCAGAACGCATGATGTTTGGAGTCTCCATACGTGTATGGGTTTGTGAGAGGAAATCACAATTTAAACTCAACAGGCAGTCTTAAGATGAAAAGAGTTTCAGAGAAGGAAAAAGGAATGTAGGGTTATGGAGCCTTTTAACCACACAGGTGATCCAATTTTAGATAGTGGTAAGAAAGGTTGTCGTTCACTCGGACTTGATGAATTTATATTAAGAATTAATAAACTAAAATAAAAGAAAAATATATACAAAATATTGTCACAAGACGAAGAGAGTTACCGGGAATAGGATTTCGTCGAACTCATAACATAGGGTTCAATTTATTTATTCTCAACAATTAAAGCTCAATAAATAAAATTAAAATGGACTCTGATTTTTCCAAGGTAGATTCTCAAAAGATTAGTTGTAAATCCTAAGCATGATGTATCAAAACATTTAAGCTAAGCATACCTCATCAAATTAAATGACAACAAATTAATTCAAATCACATTTCAATTAAAAGTAATGCAAAAGTCTTAAAAAGAATTAAATAATTTTACCCATGTATGAAATTCGTCTTCCTACGTCGTCCCAGTGTTGGGGTTTAGCTCATTAGGTTGGAAACACACTCAAAATTCATTTTTATTGCTCAAAAAGTGTTCACAAAAATGAAATAGGAGAAAAACAATTAAAACCGGGTTTGTAACAATTATATTTGTTACAAACCAAACTGTTACAGAGAACGATAAATATGAAGTGTCGTTGGCACTGTAGCAATACGACTGTCTTTTTTAGTCTTAAGTTCTTCGTGTTCTTCTTCACCAGCAGAACTGGTTCATCTCTGCAACTCTGATTTCTCGCCCTATTTCGTCCCCTAACTCTCCATCCCTACTCTAGTACTCCACCACACCTTATATACTCCTTCATCCACCGAAATCAAGCGTCATAACTCCATATATTCTTTCATTACTCGATAGTATTCTTCACTGCCATTCAAGGATATTCTTCCCTGATTTATCAACCCACGCGTTACTCCATAGATGTCATGCTACAAAAACGTTCCAAAAGTCACCAAAACCCCAGTTTCCACACGCAAGCCTCCATTTACAGCACACACTTCCCGGAAATAAACCTGAGAAGATATCCTCCCTGTTTTACCCAAATATGATTCTCCAACCCCATTTCTTCGAATTTTATGCAATTACATGTCTTGTTTAGCTTCAACAGGCCCAGTTTAACTGATTGTAGCGTTTTAATCTAACTAGAAGTCGTCCTAATCCAAAACAGCAATATCGGGTTTATCAAAACACGTAACTCCCTGATTTATTCCATATAACACTCCATCCAATTCTAACCCAAACCATTGATCATACCATGCCTTCTAAACTTAATCAACTCGTCCCGTGAAATTTCAGCCATTGAGTCTGCTTAAATCTCCTCCAAAAGACGAACCCTAAACTCTGATGTTGATGAACACAGTTTCCCACCAAAACTGGAATTTCAATGAAGAAGATGACCTCCCCCTAACAGAGATGGGGTGCGAATAGCAGCTGGCGCCATGGGGTGCAAATAGTAAATAAGGTGCCCTTTAGTAATTGAGGTGCCCCTTATCCAAAAGTGAGAGTCCCAATAACACGTTCCTCTGGGTGCTTTAGACAACTTTTCAAGCTGATTTTTCCAAAAATACATAAAAACAAAATATTAGTACAAAAATCGAGTTTTAGCAATACAGACATCGAGGACAAATCAGACACAAAAATGTGTCTATCAACAGGTTCACACACGCTCGATTCACGACCCTAAAGAGAGTGAAATAGTCGAGAATAACCCTCTTTTGATAAACAGGGAGGTTCCTTCCAATATCAATTAGATATGAAAGAATTCCAAATTATACAACAAATCTAAGAAAAGCAAAACAATTTTTTTTTTTTAAGCCTGAGGGGTTCATATTCTTGTCTCTTTTAATCAGGCACATGAGACAAGATGCACAAAAACAACACAATTAAGTTGTGCTTTGGTGAACGACAATTTGTTCACCATGGCCCTTTCGAAAGGAATTCATAGATCCATGTCTATCAAAGTGTTTAGACCATACTCTTTTCTCTAGTGGTCTTGACATATCTTTGGAAACTAACTTCTTTGAAGAGAAAAAAATCTTACATACCTCAGCGGTTTTTTGAACAAGTTTGAGCTTGTTTCCTAGGCGATTTCTCTTCGTTGAAGTCTCTTGACATGTCTCATCTTGTGTTTATACTTGAAACACTTTGAAAGTTCATGACCCTTGAGTGAACAATATGAACATGTCAATGGATACGATGATTCAGACTCCCGAGATGTGCAAGCTGCTAGGCACAAAGTGGAACCTGAAAAATCAGACAGAGAGTTTCCAACAGAAATGTTAATTTCTTCTTCCAGATTGGTTGAGTTTCTTTATGGAAGAATATCAAGATTTATGTATGTATTGCTACAGTTATCAAAATCAATATCTTTACAAAGAAGTGCAACACTTGATTTTTCGTCTTCATTGGAATCATAGTGATCAGACATTTCATCAAGAGTTGTAGCAAGACCTTTGTTTCCAGTGTATTTTCTACGATTTGGACACTCATTTGCAAAATGACCAAAGCCTTTACACTTAAAGCACTGTGGCATGTCCTCGTCATCAGCCTCGTCAGCATCCCTGTTTTTAGGAGGAACGCGATTGTAAGGTTTAACTGACGACCTAGCTAGGTTTGTCTCTTGAAAACCATTTACTTCTCTTCAATAGAAGATCCCTAAACTGTCTTGTGATCATAGAGACTGATTTGTCAAGATCTTCATCTGATGAATCAGTCTCAGAAAGATCGCCCTCAGAGATATAAACACTTTTACTTTTGTCAAGTAATTTAGTGTTCTTTTGTGCTTTGAAGGCAACATCCTTTCCGATTTTGGATGTGTGCTCATGATCAAAGATCTTTAGCTTTCCAACCAACGTGTTTCTGGAAAGAGCATCAAGGTTATTTCCTTCATCGATTGCATGCTTCTTAGAAACGTATCTACAAGGCAGTGATCTGAGAATTTTCATCACAATGTCCTTTTCAGGAATAGTCTTACCCAATGCAAAAGATGCATTAACAATTTAAGGCACTTTGTGATTAAACTCATGAAATGAATCTTCATATGCCATATGAAGGTTTTCCCAATCGGAATTAAGGTTTTGAAGCCTAGCTTCCTTTTCACTGGTATTACCTTCGAATACGGTTTCTAAGATATCCCAAGCATCTTTAGACCTAGTGCACGTAGTCACATGGTGCTGAAGATCTGGGGTAATGGCATGTATGATGGCATTCAAACCGTCGGAGTTTTGATTTGTAGTAAGTATCTCGGCATCATTGTATTCACCAATGTTCTTTGGAACGTTCACATTCCCTACTGCCACACTGGGAACATCATAGCCATTAAACACATAAAGCCATGATTGAAAATCACGAGCTTGAAGAAAGGCACGCATAGAAATTTTCCACCATAAGTAATTAGAGCCATCGAAGATTGGTGGTACGTTTATAGAGATAACACCTTTGTCCATATCAGATCGCTACAAACACAGACTTATGAGGTCTTTAATGTGTTTGCCTACTCTGATACCAATTGAAAATGCGGGGGTCTAACAACCACACCCAACAATTCGTTTGGAAATCTGAGAGGACTTACTCCAATACACTTTCTAGAGAATCAACTAGACAGTCAGACTCAATCTAGATTAAAGTATATCAAAGAGTTTAATATCTCTAACTCTTAATTCAATCCGCAATAAGCAAATAGAAATCTGCGAGCCGGATTGAATATAAGAGGAGTTACTTGAACGGTACCAAAGACCAATGTTCAAGTGCCAATGAATGTAAATCAATAACAAAAGGTTGGATATTCTAATTGATTGATCTTAACGCACAACCTGTGATATTTCAATTATATAACAAAGTAAAATGCTAAAAAGAAATAACACATACACCAGAATTTTGTGAACGAGGAAACCGCAAATGCAGAAAAACCCCGGGACCTAGTCCAGATTGAACACCACACTGTATTAAGCCGCTACAGACACTAGCCTACTACCAATTAACTTCGGACTGGACTGTAGTTGAACCTTAATCACTCTCACACTGATTCAAGGTACAATTGCTCTCCTTACGTCTCTGATCCCAACAGGATACTACGCACTGATTCCCTTAGCTGATCTCACTCATAACTAAGAGTTGCTACGACCCAAAGTCGAAGACTTGATATACAAATCTGTCTCACACAAAAAATTCTATAGGATGGAATAAATCTACCTCCCACAGAAATACCCAAGAGTTTTTTGTTCCGTCTTTTGATAAATCAAGGTGAACATGAACCAATTGATAAACCAGACTTATATTCCCGAAGAACATCCTAGTATTATCAATCACCTCAAAATAAACTTAATCGACTAGCGAAACAAGTTATTGTGGAATCAAAAACGATGAGACGAAGTTCGTTTGTGATTAATTTTCTATCTTGCCAATCGGAGATATAAAATCTCCAGCCAATTATTTCCAGTGCACTCAACACGATAGAAACAACAAGATCAGATCACGCAACTACAAAGAGAATAGTTGGGTTTGGCTTCACAATCCAAATGAAGTCTTCAAGTCGTTAACCTACAGGGTCTCGAGAAGAAACCTAAGGTTAAAGGGGAATCGACTCTAGTTATGCAACTAGTAACACACAGGAGGTGTGGGGATTAGTCTTCCCAGTTGCTAGAGTTCTCCTTTATATAGTTTTCAAATCAGGATTTGCAATCCAAGTTACCTTGGTAACAAAGTATTCAATAATCACCTTGGTAACAAAGCATTCCAATCGTAGTTCACTACAGGATGCAACCAGTTTCAACCTAGATATTTTTATTTTCGAAAAAAAATAATCGAATTTAATATTAATAATGGATCTTGTTTTGTAGATGGTTTAAAACCCTTTCTAAAAATATGAGTTTTATTAAAATCCGTTATATATTTCGGAAGTCATGAGTTTTCTTGCGAATTGTTTTTGAATTAGAGAGGTAAAGGATTAAAAAACAAAATAAAGAAAACCTTCCTAGTTTGATGCCTATGGATTTCCTCTCCCAACTTTTACAAATGACCATATAATGTCTAAATAGCCAAAAAGACCAATGTAGACTCAAATTAATTCTTGGAACTTAGACATCATTCACTCAAATTTCCCTATTAGTATAGCCTCTAAAATCCAGAAGATTTACCTTTTCAAAGATAAGAATAATGCACTGAAGAAAGATCAACTTAGATGAACACTTACCAAGTCAAGAGATTACACAGTCAAATCCTTATATGATAAACTGAATGAAACTAATGCTGATATAGTTAGATTACACTTACCTGAAACCTTTTGGACTGCCCTATGGAAGTTATATACCTCCCAAAGAATCAAGCTTTTTATATGGAAATGTCTTCAAAATGCCTTATCTACTAACTCTAAGCTCTATAGAAAGGTCAAAGAAGTAGAGACTTACTGTACTATGTGTAGAACTGAAATAGAAACCACGGAACATCTTCTATTGCATTGTCCTTATGCAAAGAGGTTTGGAACTCAGCTCCAAATCCTATCTCTCTGAATATATATATGTTGATGGTGGATTTTAGTTCAGGGCTAAAATTGTAAAACCAGTATTTAATGTGCTGACATCCTGCAAAGGGTAAAGCCATTTGATAAGTGATGAGTACCTCTTCACTTTATTTATTCGAAGCAATTCAATAAATATACGAAATTCACCCAGAATGGTGCATGTAGCAACAATCCCAAATATTTTGTCAATTTTAGCATTACTAATTAATGCATGGTTTTCCTAGTATTTCCTGTGTTGTTCCTCGCCGAACTCTCATTGTTAGCATGACATGACGAGTGAGTGTTCACTCTTAGCAGAGTAACATGAATCTCCAAGTGCCAATTTTGAGACATGTAGGAAATACCCGTACAGGCTACATCACTCTCTGACAAAAGAGAATTTTGAATCGATGCGTTCTCAGCTCGATCGAACGTATTTAATTTCCTTAAGGAAAATATGGACTGTCCATATCATTCTCAGAAACGATCGCATCCACACAAGCTGGCCGCGCAATTTAACAAGCCTAGCCAAAACTTGGCAAGAATGGGCGATTAACGTGATGACTACCGGCGGGCCCACTTGTGCCCTAGCCGGTCAAACATCACACAAACACCTCCTAGCAACGTCAAAGGCCAACCCTAAGTAGGGTGGTCGTACTGCTTTGTAGAGGTTCGATCGAACATATATTGTCCAAGGAAGTCTTAAAACCATCGCAACTTTCCAACTTAGCCAGCCTGGTTGGGCCGATTAGATCATCCCGCGAATGATCAGGGAAACGCTAACGCACACATTGGTGGGTCCACTCTATCCCTACCCGATTGGATTTCTCACGGCAATGCTATGGAGCAATGAATGCTTGCTCGAAACATGGCTGGCGTGATGCTTTAAAAGGGTCGCGGAAATTCCACTAGTGTCTTAAAACGATCACAACCATCCAACTTAGCCAGCATATTTGGATGGCTTAGATCGCGCTTAGGACCATCAGGGAGGTCCACATATGTTCACCGTCAGCCCAACATGGGCCCCACATGGTTGGTCTCCCCAAGGGAGAAGATTAGCTTGCCAAACCGTTTGACCAAAGTCATGCGTGCGTGACTATTAAAAACCCTAATTAGGGTTTGCGGCAATGCATATCTGTCGTAGTTCAATCTCGTCCATTCATCTTCGCCAGCCTAAACGGAGGGTGTAGATATAGACTCAAGAGGTCCCAAGGATGTAGACATGATCAAAGTGGGCCCACCTGTGCGTGTGACCGGCCGGCCTAGGCAGACTAAGACTTGACAACCTCGAAACGCACGCCCAAAGGTGGCATGTCACGCAGATTCCAAATCCTTTGCGGAAATGGATTTCTGTCGCAAATCGATCACGACCACTCATCTTTGGCAGTTAAATTGAGTAGGCTAGATCGATCCTTCATGAGACAAAGTGGTATAGACATGCACACCGGCAGGCCGTCTACGCGCATGCCCGGTCGGTCCCACCAAAAATAATTTCCATGCTTGAATTCGGTCAAGCCAAAGAGTGATGCTTGCGCACCTCTTAAAACCCTAAAATTCCATCAACGGTCTCAGATCTATGTTGTAAACCATCTCGTTCGTCCAACTTTGACAGCTTGGTCGGACATCCTAGGTTAAAAGCTAGACGACCAATGAAGCATCTCGATGATCACCGTCCGCCACTCTTCCACAGGGAGTGATAAATCAGGGAATGGCTTGCCCATGCAGCCTCCACACGATCACTCGAAGATGGTTGGACGTGATATTATTTTAAGACGCTTAATTTGCGACTTATTTGGTTAAGCTTTAAAACATCGATGCTTCATACATATTGATTGTTCTCGATGCATTACATGCATCGAGCATACACGATATTTCATGAATATCGATTTCTTAAGTAACATAGTTATTTAACTTAACACCGTATGCTACTTCCTGCGATGGGTCCCACGATCCACTCATTCGAGACATCAAGCATGTCAAAAACTGGGGGATACTTACTGGGGTATTGGTCTGGCGGTTTACAGCGTGCAGCGTGCAACGCGCCATTACTATAATGTGTCAGGAAAATGTGGAGGGTTAACAGTGATGAGGGAAGTGGGAAAAGGTGTAATCGTGTGACAATCACCATTCCTACACGACCCACTACTCCATCACTTCACCTCCTCCACTTCCTACGAGATGAGGGTTGCGCTCAATGACTTGTATAAATAGGTCCTTCACCTATTTCCAAAACAACACACAGACAGAAGAGCCAGGTGTTGTCATAGTATTCAGAAAACACCCAGAACTGATAGCTTACATTGTGCAAGCCAGTTCATCATTCTGATACAAGTCATAAACAACCAACACCTTCACAATCTCAACACCTTCTTCGCTTCCCTCCCTAAGATCAACCCCATCTCCTTCACTTTGTGACCGAAGCAAGTCTGGAACGACAATTTCTTGGTTTAGTCCAGAATTGTATATATTGATCTCTCGAATCAAAAGCACTCCCGTGCAGTGCATTTGAATAGGGTTTAGATTCGTTTCTCATCCACACACCCAAATTTACCAAAAACAGTAGAAACAGTTTTCACCCATAAACAATTTGCGACCACAGTGGGAGATTAATCTCTCGATTGTAAAGTAAATTTCTTCAATACCCAGTTCAATTACTGATTTTAAAATGCTGCATCTTAGGTCTGGATCAGCAACCAATCCCGATGGAACTACCGCTGACAACACTCTCGGCGTCGATATCCCGGTCAGTGGCGTTACCGTATAGCTCGTCAATATGATCAATGCATCTCGTGGAATTACATCCTCTACCACCAACACCAGCGGAGCAGGAGATATTCAATTGGGTGTGACACCTCCTATCACCAGAGCCAGATCAGCTGTAAACCCCGGCATTTCTTCAAGTGTAACGCCTCCAGTCGTCACCAGAGCAACTACCACTCCTCCTTCAGGACCAGGAGCTAGGGGAGACAGAGGAGGACAAACCCCTATTACAATGATGGATTTGATGAAAAGACAAGAAGTTCTTGCTAAAGCCCAAACGGACATGGCTACGACTCAGAAAGAGGTACTCACTTTTCTCAAGACATTAACCGAGCAATTGCCACGAGAGTCACGACAACCCCTGGAGCCAACAAGTAGCGCACTCAATACACCCGGAGCAGGCAATTCAACAGCGCATGCCTACATGGAGGAAGAAGCTCGTGCTTCTCCTGAACGTCCAAGGGAAATGGACCAACCATCCGACTTCATTACGTGTGAGGACCTGGAGCCACTCCTACGAAACCGGGGCAAAGGAAATCCAATGGACATGCACCATCATCAACCTCCATACCCTCAGGATGTACAACGAGTTCCTCTTCCAAGAGGATACACCTCTCCTCATTTATCCCTTTATGATGGTACGGGTAACGCTCGTGAATACATCTATCGGTCTTTGGAATCTTTAGGGGAACATGAATATAATCATGTTCTTCGCCTGAAAGAGTTCTCAAAGTCACTTACTGGAAGAGCGTACACCTGGTACAACAACATCGCACCTAACATCATACCCAATTGGAGTGAGATGGTAAGTGCTTTCTACTGGAAGTATTTCTTCGTGTCTGAGAAGATCACCTTTTCAGCCTTGGGGAGAATCTTTCAACGAAACAACGAGCATCCAAACGACTTCGTTAAGAGATTCAGGATTCAAGCGTTGGATTTTCATGATTTGAATGTCACCGAACGCCAGTTGGTGGAGTTATGCATTAACGGAATGGTGCCCATATACCGTGCTTTGTTAGAAAGTCTAGGCTTTCAAACATTTTCTGAGCTCCATGAAGCTGCTAAGCGCTCAGCCACAACGACCCCGACATTGTTGGAAAGAACCAGAATTGTTCGAAACGAAGATGCACGTGAGAGTCGAGGAAGAAGGCGTCTCATCAACAAGCAATATAACACTGGTCCTTCTGTGAGCGTGGTAGGCGAAGGAGGAAAAAGGAAAGCTCCAGCAACGGAACAATAACCCAAGCGTGCGGCTCCAGCGCAGACAAATTCATCTTGAAAGGGAGCGGGCAAGACTCCTGTACAAGAAGCCGAAGATGCGGTTCCAGACTTCCCATTTCCCATTAATGAAGTCATAGAACTCTTGGAGGCGTGGATTCAAGATAACGCGATCAAACTCCCCCCTCTCAGACGTCCGCTGTTGTAGTTTTAAAAGTGCGGTAAATAAGAATTCGTTGCTCGGACTTGTAAAGATTTAAAAATAAAAATATATACACAATATTTGTCACAATGGGCGAGAGGTACTGGGACTAAAGATTCGTCCATTTTTCATTTTCAAGTGGTTCAGAATTTAATTCTAGGCGATTATAGTTCAAAACAAAACAAATATTAACTCTAGTTTATTGCCAAGATAGATTTTATAAAATATTACTTGTATTTCTTAAGCATGGCATATCAAAAATCCCTAGGACTAAGCATACTCCATCAAATGAAATCACAAGTAATTAATTTAAAATCTTAATTCAATTAAAATTAGTGCAAAAAGTAAATAAAAGAATTAATGAAATTACCCCAAGTATGAAGTTTGGCCTCCTCCGTCGTCCCAGTGTTGGGTTTTAGCTCATCATAGTAAAAATTCTCTCAAAATAATTATTTATTGCTCAAAAAGTGGTTTACAAATGATGAAAAGGTGTAAAACAATTGAACAGAAAAATCGCAACAGAAATAACTGTTGCAAAGGCGCTGTTCAGATGTTACAAGAAGAACGATAAATGATAACTGTTGTTGTACGACTAACTACGACCCACGCGTGTGCGTCTTAGACACTGTTGATAAACGACTGCTACTGCGAGTCCGTTCTTCGTGTTCTTCATCTTCATCAAAGGCGGCAGCAGCAACAGAGAGAAATCATGGTTCTCGATTCTGCAGCGTTCCTTCTCTCCTCCCAACTCTCGACAGCCTTCTACTCTACCCCAGAAGTCTTTTTATACTCAACAGGTAGACGAAATCCTTTGCAATAACTCCCAAATATTCTTGCGGTTCACATATTCATCTCCGAAATTTTCTTCTTTATTCTCTGTTTCACGCGTTTGATGAGCTGTAAAGCTTTTCCATATTAGATAGAATCAAATATCAGGAAAGATATCTTCCCAACACTCGTAAAATCCCAGAAAAGACGCTATATAATCAAACAGGATATTCGAAATATTTTCTTCCCCTGTTTCGATGATATCCACAAAATCTTCCATCTTTCGCGTGCATGAATCTATTTCCTTCCCTGTTTCGATGTGCTGGATCATTCCCAATCTAAATAAGCTGATCAAATCCGAGAAAATCGATAGAATTCAATTCTGCAAATTCATGCAGACGTGAAAAAGATATTTCCGGCAATTTTTATTTCAAACCGTGAAGAAGGGTGTCCCCCTAACCACTGTTGGGTGTCCCTTTAGCAATTTGGGATGAAATAGTAATTTTTCTGGGTTCCTCCGGGACATTTCTGGGACGTTTCCGGTGCATTTATGGGGTGCCTTTATTACTTTTCTCCGGGGTGTAAATCATCACTTTTTGAGCAACTCTTTCCACAGAAGGGTATTTTCTCCAAAAACAACTAAACAAACATAAAAACACCGTAATAAGAACAAATGGGTACTAACAAAATACACAAAAGAGATGAAAATAGACACATAAATGTGTCTATCAAATACCCCCAAACTTATTATTTGCTAGTCCTCGAGAAAATTTTATTCTTGAAAAGTGACCGAGTTAATCTCGGGTGGGTTTATCAGAGGTGTACCCATAAAAACCAATACTCCAGACCCTAGCTATCTACGAAAAATCTTGGAAAGCACTAAAGAACCTCCTTGGTTGGCATACTTATTAATTACAGGAGGAAGTACCCTGACGCGAAATTCCAATTGTTGTATACGAGTTTGCACTCAAGCATACTAAAATTCATATAAGTGACAGAGCTCTACTAAGATAGTTTCACGATGGACATCATACTCGGAGTCGGACTAATCACATGAAAAGATTAAGAAGATGGAAAAAGAAAAACGTAGATGGTTGAAAAGCGAACGGTGTTTCCCATATCTGTCTGAAGGCCTCTGCCAAGATGAACCTAACCTAAATGACTGAGATACCGGTCTGACTAATATTAACACACTGGCATATACAAGGGAACCAGTGGTCAATAACTTAAATCTAGATCAACAAACTGGCAAATACAAGGGAACCAGCAGTTGACTACACATAACAATAACCATTTTTTTTTTTTTTTAACTTAACGGCATGAATAGATATTTTTGATCCAAGCGCATGCTTCTTGTCAGCAGATTACACGATAGTTCCCACGGGTCCTGCATTCCACGCTTTCTTAGGCGACGGAAACAGGGAGAATACACGCATATTGCTATCCAAGTGTTAATACTTATTCCGATTGGTCTAACTGATCCGGTCTATTTTTTTTTTTTTTTTTTTTTTTTGAAAAGGTAACTCAGTCACTCTATTTCACCCTAGCAAAGGTAACAACTTGAATCGTGTGCCCCCACCAAATCATTTGAAATAAAAGAAAACTAAAAATAGAAAGTGAAAAGGACTCGACGAGATATGGCGAAACTATCATGTTAATTCTAACACCTGAGATCTGTGCTTTTATGAATAGACTCTATAGATGTTTCCATCTAGTCAGATTGGTTTAAAACAAAAATGTTTCCATCCACTTAGATTGATTAGTGCTATCCTTAATAGGCGTAAATTTCTAGGCTCTGGAGTTTATTTATTGCAACTAAAAAGTTTCTCTCATACCCCCAAACTTAAATCTAACATTGTCCTCAATGTTCTAAAGATGAAACTAAAAGCATGAACAAGGAGAAACGGTTACTATTTGAAGCAAAAGAGTTAAGGAAGGATATTACCGTGTTGCATGAGATTGGGTTACCTCCCAAAAAGTGCTAAGTTTAAAGTCTTCAACCAGACTTAGAAAAGGTTTAGTCAACTCGAACCGTATAACAGTAGACGGAATAACTGTGTGTCTTTAAAACCAAAAAGAGCTGACAAAAGGAAACTACAGTGAACCAACGAAATGAACAACATTAGCATGCCCTTACCTAGTTTCCTGATAACTATCGCTAATTGTGGTTCAGGTTCAGGTTCTATGAAAGGGTCTAAATAGAATATTTTCATTGGTTGCGTTTCTTCATAGGTTGGATCCAAATTATTAGGTCCTAGAGTCTGTAAAAACTCAAATAAGAACTTGGAATCACAAAGTAATAACCTAAATAATTGCGGATCCTCTAAGTCAATCAGATATGACTTACAAAATTGACCACAGTGAGAATAGTGGTCATTCTTAAGCAAATGTATCGATTCTAATTTCCTAAGGCATTTAGGTTTAGTCTCACAACTTAATATTCGACACATTTGGAATATAAACGTTCCCACAGTTGGAAGAAAACTATTTGGTGGGAAAACAAAGTCAATCTGGGGATCATAGCCTGGGAAAACCACATCAACCAGAGGATGGGTTTCTAACGACTGAACTTCTTCCTGGACATCATTAGGTTCGGGAAAACGAGTATGAAGGTAATCTTGTAAAATGGTTGAGGCACATATATCAAGTCCCAAGTGAGGGACCTTTCTAAGAGTTAAAGGTAAAGGCACTAGGAAGGTGATAATCACCCCCAAACTTAGAGTTTTCAGTGTCTCTAGCTAGACTAGTCACAATCTCCCTAATTTCTGGATCATTAGATTCTTGAAAATGGTTAATTGATTCTTCTAAGTTATTATCAGGTGGTGCATCTTTACTCATATTTAAAATCTCTACGAGTTCATGTTCTTTGTCTAAGACTAATGTTTCTAAATCGCTAGACTCTAAAACAATATTCTCAGAATAAACTCGTTCCTCTAGACCATTATCGGCTTCGTAATCCTCGTCTAAAACTGTGGTATCTCTAGTCAAATCCTCGTCCTTTTGAATAGGTGAATAATTATTAAAATTATTTGGATTTGAACTAGAAATAACATTATCATTATAAGGCTCAATTGGAGAAACAAATTCCTGATTACTCTGCCTACATATTTCAGATTCTTCATCATCACTATCCTCATCATCATGATACAATTTTTGAAATTCAAGAATTCTCAATCTTTGTTCCAAACTACATGGTCTATGTTTATAATATTTCTCATAGATCGTTAGAGGTGATTCCTCAATAAAAGTTGGAGTATCCATATATCGCTTCCCACACATATATTCACCAAGAGTCATTTCTGAAGACGTCTCTTGATAACGAGAATTTCTAGACATATATTCTCGCAACGTCATCGCATGTGGCGTCTCCTCAAAAGGATTCATCACCGAAGAAATATAAACAACAGAGGGATTCTATACAATCACAAACAAGGCCGACTCGACCCCACCAAAGCAAACCTAAAGATTTCTAGCAAACAAAAAGCATGATGGCTCCACTTAGATTGTTTCTAGACCAGCTTCTATCTTTCGAAAGGGAATTCGTTGCAATTTGAGCAAACCCCTCTGGAATCAATCCGAGTCAAAGTAAGTTGAATTGAGGCGAAGGAAGCTCAGTGGAGCTTTGATACCCAAGGCCTCACCGCTATCACAAGGCGGCGCAGTCACGCATTCAACTCACAGAAACCATCATGAACTTTGGAGTGTGCTTAAAGAGCAACCAATATTTTTCGAACGAGTTTCCTATTAAGCTCGTTACCCTATCGGTCTCGTTCTATTCCAAATTTTAAGCTTGGGTTCGCGTTAGGTTTCGTTTTCCTAAGACGGGCAAGAAGGGAACGGTGATGAAATCTGAACCATTATCTTGTTTAGGCCAGGCCTTGCCCTTTACTAGGAAAATAAAGACAGTCTGGTTCGTCCTCAAACAATTATCACCTTAAGGCAGACAGTAACCCGCTTGCAGGAGATTCGCGGGTGTTTCGATTGGACTTACCTCCCGTACCAGACGGGCGATGAACCGTTGTCGTCGACTCGGGCCACGACTCCTATGCCGTGTGCGAACCCGAGGGGCCGAGACGATATAGTAATCGTCGTCCTTCCCTGCACACAATTTATATAATAATTTTTTATTTTTTTTTAATAATAATACCCTTCCGTAGGGTTAAAAAAAATAAAGTCCAATTGTTTAAAGTCCAAAGTCCAAAATAAATAAAAAAAAAATTACAGTTTTCCTCACACACTCTAAAAAAAAAAAATTAAAAATTAAAAATTAAATCCTAAAATCGTCCTTTTTTCTTCTCTTTTCGCTTTAAGATTTTTCCTCTCCAAGTCCTTAGTTTTCACTTTGAACCTGCAAAATAAAGACAAAAAGAAACGTAAAAAGGAACAAACAATTCTAAAAAAAATAATAAACCTAAAAAAAAAAATCAATCTATATACAAGTCCGCGTCGGCGGCGCCATTTTGTTGTAGTTTTAAAAGTGCGGTAAATAAGAATTCGTTGCTCGGACTTGTTAAGATTTAAAAATAAAAATATATACACAATATTTGTCACAATGGGCGAGAGGTACTGGGACTAAAGATTCGGCCATTTTTCATTTTCAAGTGGTTCAGAATTTAATTCTAGGCGATTATAGTTCAAAACAAAACAAATATTAACTCTAGTTTATTGCCAATATAGATTTTATAAAATATTACTTGTATTTCTTAAGCATGGCATATCAAAAATCCCTAGGACTAAGCATACTCCATCAAATGAAATCACAAGTAATTAATTTAAAATCTTAATTCAATTAAAATTAGTGCAAAAAGTAAATAAAAGAATTAATGAAATTACCCCAAGTATGAAGTTTGGCCTCCTCCGTCGTCCCAGTGTTGGGTTTTAGCTCATCATAGTAAAAATGCTCTCAAAATAATTATTTATTGCTCAAAAAGTGGTTTACAAATGATGAAAAGGTGTAAAACAATTGAACAGAAAAATCGCAACAGAAATAACTGTTGCAAAGGCGCTGTTCAGATGTTACAAGAAGAACGATAAATGATAACTGCTGTTGTACGACTAACTACGACCCACGAGTGTGCGTCTTAGACACTGTTGATAAACGACTGCTGCTGCGAGTCCGTTCTTCGTGTTCTTCATCTTCATCAATGGAGGCAGCAGCAGCAGAGAGAAATCATGGTTCTCGATTCTGCAGCGTTCCTTCTCTCCTCCCAACTCTCGACAGCCTTCTACTCTACCCCAGAAGTCTTTTTATACTCAACAGGTAGACGAAATCCTTTGCAATAACTCCCAAATATTCTTGTTGTTCACATATTCATCTCCGAAATTTTCTTCTTTATTCTCTGTTTCACGCGTTTGATGAGCTGTAAAGCTTTTCCATATTAGATAGAATCAAATATCAGGAAAGATATCTTCCCAACACTCGTAAAATCCCAGAAAAGACGCTAGATAATCAAACAGGATATTCGAAATATTTTCTTCCCCTGTTTCGATGATATCCACAAAATCTTCCATCTTTCGCGTGCATGAATCTATTTCCTTCCCTGTTTCGATGTGCTGGATCATTCCCAATCTAAATAAGCTGATCAAATCCGAGAAAATCGATAGAATTCAATTCTGCAAATTCATGCAGACGTGAAAAAGATATTCCCGGCAATTTTTATTTCAAACCGTGAAGAAGGGTGTCCCCCTAACCACTGTTGGGTGTCCCTTTAGCAATTTGGGCTGAAATAGTAATTTTTCTGGGTTCCTCCGGGACATTTCTGGGACGTTTCCGGTGCATTTGTGGGGTGCCTTTAGTACTTTTCTCCTGGGTGTAAATCATCACTTTTTGAGCAACTCTTTCCACAGAAGGGTATTTTCTCCAAAAACACCTAAACAAACATAAAAACACCGTAATAAGAACAAATGGGTACTAACAAAATACACAAAAGAGATGAAAATATACACATAAATGTGTCTATCATCCGCCGACCGAGGAAGAGATGGAAAATCCCAAATATTGTCGTTACCATAGGTTCGTCCATTACCCGACCAAGGATTGCAACAAATTGAAGCAGATTTTCAGAGAAAAGATAGAGGAAGGAGAGCTTCAGTTAGGAAACGAAGGTGTTCATAGAGATCCTCTTCCTATCAGGAGCTGCATGATTTCTGGGGATTCTGTTCGCAAGACTGTACAGTCTACGATGGAGCATTTATGTGAAATCTTGTATTTCTCTAAGGCACAGCGTCAAGATATATTTGCAGCCCTCAACCGCATTGTGTCAGGCAGGCGTTTGTGTTCAGAAGAGGAAGCAATTTCGAAACCTCGGTCTTTCCTGGAAGATGCAACGAGCAAGGGGAACTGGGGACTCTTGACCGTCACTCGTTCGAAGGATGTCGAGTTCGATAGCACATTGATTGATGCGGCCTCTGAATTCAACATCATTACTGTCAAGACCTTGAAAGCAGCAAATATTTCGAAACAAGAAGCTATTCGCAGCTCAACCGTAATCAAGAATTCATAGGGAGAATTTAGATATGCCTATGGATACATTGATCTTGAAGTTAAAGTGGGTGATGCCATGACACATGCAAAATTCTACATAGTCAAAGAATATCCGAATTATGATATGGTCCTGGGACCCCCATGGGTACACGACAACAAGGCAACGCTGGGAGTACGTCCTTTGCCGATTTCAATACCTGAAAGGATCTCCAACAAGCCATCCAATCCCAAAGACTATTTGCCGTATCAATCACTCACAAATGTGGCGCAATTACCTGGAGAGAGCCCGCCAGCATATGTTAGGAGATTCCAGACCCAAGTAAGTCTTATCGAACAACCCTTTTTGCAACTAGTCACTCCTCCTTCTGATAAATCTTGGGGAATCACTCCAATTAACAATCCAACCGCCACTAGGAGATGTGAATGGGATGCTGGTCCTTTCAAACGCTTTGTCAAAAGTTTAGAAGTTGTATCGATTAAAGATGACGAATACAAGGACCAAGTAGGTGTGCAATGCCCAAACCCATTTCAGATTGGAGATTTGGTAACAAAGGCGACCGCGTTTCAAGTTGGAGATGTGACAGTGAAAATGACCGCTCACTCTGATTCACCTACAGAAAGGGGAGATAAGCCATACCTGGTGGCAGATGTTATCTTAGGCGGTTACTGCAAGCTCATCAATGCCGATAAACTGGAAGGCGTGACGATTCACTCACGATGGCTCGAATCCTACAGTACCTAAGACGATTTGCTACCACTTCCTCCAGCGTTCTCCATACCTAAAGCGCTGTGCTATCTTCTCCTCCATCGTTTTCTTTAGTATTTCTTCCAGCAATTTCCTCTTTCATGCAATATTTGTAAATTCCTCCAAAATGATTGCACCACTTGCATTCATAATTAGGGTTTAAATTTCCAAATTAATCAAAGTATTATTTCCTTTTAGGAATTTCTTTACCCCTTAAACGTGACAGAAAAGTCAGTCTAAATCGTCACTACCCACCAGATTAAACCAGAAAGAAAACCCTAAAAGAAACATGTCTTATCCTTTGGAAAACGTCGGAAGAGTAGAATATGTGCAGAAGAAAAGAGGGAAAGCGTTTCGAGCAGTCTACTCCAACAGAATTAGGAAAACCTCATGACAGGAGCACGGACAGGTTCGTGGTGTTTCATAATGGCATTACTTTTTCATCACAAGAATAACATGCGATCACATGAAGGAGGATCATTTCCTGAGAAGGTTTTGATATAACCATATTGGAAGATTTATCTCAAAACAATATGAAACCCTTGTTTAAACAAGCAAGCAAAAAAGAAGAAGACCTTGAACTCAGCCGCCATTGAGTACAAGGAGGAAGTGTTCACAAATTACGAGAAAGTACTCGTCCCAAAAAAAAAAAATAAGGAACAGGGAGATTTATTCATCAAGAAAATCAATCGTGTCTTCACCGAAGTCTACTTCAACACCGTCGTCATAGGCCGCCACTGCTTCTTCCTTTAGGTCTGCCTCAACTTCTCTTTCGGATGTTTTTGGGACGTTAACAACGTTCTCCTCTTCAACATCCTCAGTAGGAACAACTTCCATATCTTCCTCAAGGGCCAATATAGTCGTGGAGATTGTGCTGACAAACTTTGGGCGCTCGGGTTCATCCGTATCGGAATCGAGGATTATCACGCCATCGTGGATCGTATAGTGACACTTATCTTCACTCAGAGGGCGTTCATGTTCAACTCTTCGCCTTTTCAGCCGTGCCACAAACCTCTCAGCTCTCGCGCTTACTGGTGATTGGACGCTTCATCATATCTCCATTTTTCCTCCCTGTCGATTGAACCCAAAAGAGTTTGAGTGCGCTTTCGAGCGATGCGCAGATGCAGAATCGACATACCCTGTATAACATAACCATCCTCGTGAAGTGGAAGATCGATTTTAGCCATCACCTCCTCAAACGCATTAGCCTCAGGTTTGTTGACTTCGAAGCTTCTTTCCGAAGAAGTACCAGAATAGTCATCACCAACATCCTCCATGAGATTCTGCAAGAATAGATTATGATTATATCAACAGAAAAATCATGATTAATCAGAAGATCAAGTCGTATAATAAGCCTGGAGCAATACCTGGAATAGAGAAGGTAGCAATTCTACGATGGGAGGAGTCTCAGAGCCTTCTTTATATTTCGCAAGTTAACGGGGTCCCGGGAAGAAAAGGAATCTCTACTTGTCGTGTATAGAGGCTACAGATGCGGGATAGCAATCAGCGGATGCTTATCAAACCTGAATATTTGAAGGCAGCTACCGTGCGATAAGAAGAAATGCATACAGTCCAAGAAACGTACCAGATTACATCCGGGTAACACGAACTGAAACCTTTCATGTGAATTTATTTTACTGTCACCATCTAATGCCTATCCCGCAATAATGCAACTATTACGTGTTAGGCAGGGACTTAATGTTGTTAGTGGATTTTAGTTCAGGGCTAAAATTGTAAAACCGGTATTTAATGTGCTGACATCCTGCAAAGGGTAAAGCCGTTTGATAAGTGATGAGTACCTCTTCACTTTTATTTATTCGAAGCAATTCAATAAATATACAAAATTCACCCAGAATGGTGCATGTAGCAACAATCCCAAATATTCTGTCAATTTTAACATTATTAATTAATGCATGATTTTCCTAGTATTTCATGTGTTGTACCTCTCTGAACCCTCATTGTTAGCATGACATGACGACTGAGTGTTCACTCTCAGCAGAGTAATATGAATCTCCAAGTGCCAATTTTGAGACATGTGCGAAATACCCGTATATGCTACATCACTCTCTGATAAAAGAGAATTTCGAATCGATGCGCTCTCAGCTCGACCGAACGTATTTAATTTCCTTAAGGAAAATCTGGACTGTCCATATCAGTCTCAGAAACGATCGCAGCCACACAAGTTGGTCGCGCAATTTAACAAGCCTAGCAAAAACTTGGAAAGAATGGGCGATTAACGTGATGACTACCGGCGGGCCCACTTGTGCCATAGCCGGTCGAACATCACACGAACACCTCTCAGCAACGTCAAACGCTTTGTAGAGGTTCGATCGAACATAGACTGTCCAGGGCAGTCTTAAAACCATCGCAACCGTCCAACTTAGCCAGCTTGGTTGGACTGATTAGATCATTCCGCGAATGATCAGGGAAACGCTAACGCACACGTTGGCGGGACCACTCTATCCCTACTCGATCGACTTTCTCACGGAAATGCCATGGAGCAATGAATGTTTGCTCGAAACATGGATGGCGTGATTCTTTAATAGGGTCGCGGAAATTCCACTAGTGTCTTAAAATGATCACAACCATCCAACTTAGCCAGCATATTTGGATGGCTTAGATCGCGCTTATGACCATCAGGGAGGTGCAAATATGTTCACCGTCAGCCCAACATGGGACCCACACAGTCGGTCTCCCCAAAGGAGAAGCTTAGGTTGCCAAACCGTTTGACCAAAGTCATGCGTGCGTGGCTATTAAAAACCCGAATTAAGGTTTGCGGCAATGCATATCTGTCGTAGTTCGATCTCGTCCATCCATCTTCGCCAGCCTAAACGAATGGTGTAGATATAGACTCAAGAGGTCCCAAGGATATAGACATGATCACCGTGGGCCCACCTGTACGTGTGACCGGCTGGCCTAGGCAGACTAGGACTCGGCAACCTCGAAACGCACGCCCAAAGGTGGCATGTCACGCGGATTCCAAATCCTTTGGGGCAATGGATTTCTGTCGCAAATCGATCACGACCACTCATCTTTACCAGTCAAATTGAGTGGCCTAGATCGAGCCTTCATGAGACAAAGTGGTATAGACATGCACACCCGCAGGCCGTCTACACGCATGCCCGGTCGGTCCCACCAAAAATAATGTTCATTCTTGAATTCGGTCAAGCCAAAGAGTGATGCTTGCGCACCTCTTAAAACCCTAAAATTCCATCAACGGTCGCAGATCTATGTCGTAAACCATCTTGTCCGTCCAATTTTGACAGCTTGGTCGGACATCCTAGATTAAAAGCTATACGACCAATGAAGCATTTCGATGATCACCGTCCGCCGCTCTTCCACAGGGAGTGATCGATTAGGGAATGGCTTGCCCATGCAGACTCCACACGATCACTCGAAGATGGTTGGACGTGATATTGTTTTAAGACGCTTAATTCGCGACTTATTTGGTTAAGCTTTAAAACATCGATGCTTCATACATATTGATTGTTCTCGATGCATTACATGCATCGAGCATACACGATATTTCATGAATATCAATTTCTTAAATAACTTAGTTACTTAAATTAGCACCATATGCTACTTCCTGCGGTGGGTCCCATGATCCACTCATTCGAGACATCAAGCATGTCACAAACTGGGGGATACTTACTGGGGTATTGATCTGGCGGTTTACAGCGTGCAACGCGCCATTAATAGAACGTGTCAGGAAAAGGTGGAGGGTTAACAGTGATGAGGGAAGTGGGAAAAGGTGTAATCGTGTGACAATCACCATTCCTACACGACCCACTACTCCATCACTTCACCTCCTCCACTTCCTACGAGATGAGGGTTGCGCTCAATGACTTGTATAAATAGGTCCTTCACCTATTTCCAAAACAACACACATATGGAAGAGCCAAGTGTTTTCATAGTATTCAGAAAATACCTAGAACTGATAGCTTACATTGTGCAAGCAAGTACATCATTCTGATACAAATCATAGACAACCAACACCTTCACAATATCAACACCTTCTTCTCTTTCCTCCCTAAGATCAACCCCATCTCCTTCGCTTTGTGACCGAAGCAAGTTTGGAACGTCCATTTCTTGGTTTAGGACAAAATTGTATAGATTTATCTCTCGAATCAAAAGCACTCCCGTGCAGTGCATTTGTTTAGGTTTTAGATTCGCTTCTCATCCACACACCCAAATTTACCAAAAACAGTAGAAACAGTTTTTACCCATAAACAATATCCTTCTTGGTCCCTACTGGATATTTGCAACGAATGGATTACTAATCACAAGAAACAAATTTCTTTAGAATTAATGCTCACTAAAATGTGGTTCATCTGGAAGGAAAGGTGTAATATAGACTTTGAGAACAAAACAACTCCTTCTAATGTCTTAGCTCTAGAAATTCAAGGATATATTGCTTTCTGGTCAAAACAGAAGAAGACACATGACAAGCCCAAGAAGCAAAATAAGAATACCTTTGCACAAACTTGGCAGGCACCCTTAAAAGATACTCTGAAAATTAATTTGGATGCAGCTTGGATTTCTAACACTTTATATTCTAGTTATGATATAATTTTAAGAGATGATGCAGGCAACACGGGAGGAGGGAAAGCAGGGAAGGCAACAACACCAGACCCACAAGAAGCGGAAGCTCTAGGAGTATGCAAGCTGCTATTTGGGCGAAAGAGAAGAATTTGGATAACTTTAGGCAAAACATCTGAAATTTCTTGGCAGTCTAAAATTTTTCTAGAGGAAGCCAATATATTGGTTAACTTATGTAACAACTTTTTGGGATTTTATTTTGTTCCTAGATTAGGAAACAAGGCAGCAGATATTCTAGCAAAATATGCTCGAACCTTGACAACAACTGTTGTATGGGAGAAACTCCTGCACTGCTCGGTCGAACTCGCAAGCGTTGCTATCTCAAGCTTGTTTGTCAAGTTTAGTTTCCAAAACTATAAGTCTTGATTTCTAGTCTACTTATAGCTAAGTCTCGTACTATGATAAAAAGTGTAGTTGAGCTCTAGAATCCACGTCGTTCATCATAAAAAGACGAAGAACTACTCAAGGAACTGGTGGTACTTCATCGACTAAAAGGTATGTGGAGACTTGAAATTATCTATCACTCAAAAGTCGTATTGCTATATAGACTTCGATTATACACATTCGCTATTTCGAGCCGAGTTTATCTCGCTTATCTATTTATCGAAATATGTGTTGGTAAGCTTTCTCTTTGGACAAGTTCATCTTTACAAGTGACGAAAGTCATGTTGATTATTTTAATATCTTGAAAATCGCTTTGATGAAAAATAATGTGTGAATAACCTCTATTTAACATCCTCTAAGAATGTTAAATGATTGAAATGAGAGTTTAGAATATATAACCTTGAATGGATATAAACATTATATGTGAACTCATACTTGTGTAAGTCCAAAATCCTTTCCTGCTCAGGATTATTTCAGTATGCGTACTTTGCTACTCAGGATAACCGGAACTAAAGTCCGCGTACCTGTACGCGTACTGCCAGAAGTTCACGTCCCGTGAATTTCTGCCGGAGTTTGTGAACTGAAAACAAACTCAATCCGGGTACTTAAGTATGCGTACCGATATGCATACTTGAGTGGGTTATTTTCGAAAAAACGGTTTATTAGTGAACTAAGACATATATAAACTAAGGAATGCATATTTTAAAACCGTGGATATAATGTTCATGAATCGATTCGAGTGAATGAAAATCGTTTTTGTTTCGATTGTGTCTTATATACTTCTATGAGATCTAAGCAATTAAACAACTCTCTAACTAATTCTTTTGAGTCATTTGAAATAGTTATGGTGAAGATGAATAAGGTTGATATGAAAGTGCTCATATGGCTAACCATTTGGTTAACTATTGTTGAACCAACTAGGTGTACGCGTTTAGGTACGGTTACACAAACCTAAATGAACGTGCATTTTATTTGTGTATAACAAGCTAAGTTCGATCTAACGGTTGAAATATATTAGCTTGAATCTAATCAGGTTTTTATCTAACAGTGAATATTGAATGCTTTGTTACCAAGGTAGCATTGATTGCAAACCTTGATTTGAAGACTATATAAAGGATAACTCTAGCAACTGGGAAACCTAATCCCCACACCTCCTGTGTGATACTAGTTGTATAAGCTAGAGTCGATTCTCCTTTAACCTTAGGTTTCTACCGAGACATTGTAGGTTAACGACTTGAAGACTTCATTGAATTGTGAAGCCAGACCCAACTATTTTCTCTGTAATTGCATGATCTGATCTTGCTGTTTCTATCGTATTGAGTACAATTGTAAAATTGGCTCGAGATTAATTTCTCTGATAAGCAAGATAGAAAAGTAGTCACAAACATTTTCATCTCATCGTTTTTGATTCCACAATATCTTGTTTCGCTAGTCGATTAAGATTATTGTGAGGTGATTGATATTTCTAGGTTGTTCTTCAGGAATATAAGTCTGGTATATCAATTGGTTCATGTTCACCTTGATTTATCAAAAGACGGAACAAAACTCGTAGGTATTTCTGTGGGAGACAGATTTATCTATTCATGTAGACTTTTCTGTGTGATACAGATTTGTTTATTCAATTCTTCGGCTTTGGGTCGTAGCAACTCTTAGTTGTGGGTGATATCAGGTAAGGGAATCAAGTGTGTAGTATCCTGGTGGAATCAGAGACGTAAGGAGCACATCTGTACCTTGGATCAGTGTGAGATTGATTGGGGTTCAACTACAGTCCAGACCGAAGTTAGTTTGTAGTAGGCTAGTGTCTGTAGCGGCTTAATACCGTGTGTGTTCAATCTGGACTAGGTCCCGGGATTTTTCTGCATTTGCGGTTTCCTCGTTAACAAAACTTCCGGTGTATGTGTTATTTCTTTGCCGCATTATATTTTGTTATATGATTGAAATATCACAGCTTGTGGGTTGAATAATCAATTAGTAAATCCGACCTTGGTTGTTGATTGAAATTGATTGATCCTTGAACATTGGTCTTTGGTACCGTTCAAGTTAATTTCTCTTGTATTCAAGTAGAATCGCATATTTCTATTTGCTTGAGTAAGTATTTAATCGAGAAATTGAGATATAACTCTTTGATATACTTTTTATTAAGATTGAGTCTGACTGTCTAGTTGATTCTCTTAAAAAGTATATTGGAGTTAGTCCATAAAGATTGCTAAGCAAATTATTGGGTGAGGTTGTTGTACCCCCACTTTTTCACCTTCCCCCTATTTATATCTAACAACAACTCTCAGTAGATAGATCTAATATTAAAACATCTGACTGTGGATGGATATTAGATAGATTTAATTCCTCTGCTTCCCAGGCTCCTTCTGAGCTTTAGTTTGTGCAATCAAATATCTGACTTACAAAAAAAAGACTCAAATTAATCTATTATCAAACCATATAAATATGAATTCATTAACATTTTCATTAAAAAAAAACCTAGAACTTAAAAACCTAAAACAATTTTTTTTTATTCTCATCTAATCTTTCCAAATTCCATAAACCTTAATCAAATATTTTTTTTGTTCTTCATGTTCAAAGATGTCCGATCCATCAACCCGTTTTATTATTAGCACTTATTTATTGATTTACATGTCTAAAAACTCAATTTTGAAAATCAAAATCTTTGGTTTACCCAGAATCGGTTTATATAGATCTATCGCGTATCAACCGATTCTGGGTTTCGTTTTTCATTCCATGAAGAGCATGCAGAGGAATCGTTTTATAAGTCTATGAACGTAAGTCGAATCTGGGTAGAATTTTTTTTTAACTCCGTGCTCCTACAATCGGTTTTTAACGTGTTTAATATAGCGATTATAGAAATTGTCTCTTCAGATACCCATATCACAATAGGTTTTTATATTATTTCTTATCTACCGATTCTTAGGGTTTCATTTTCCTGTGTATTTTTCTTGTAAAATCGGGTTACATATGTTGTCATGTGGACTGATTGTTGAACCAGTTTTTTTTTTTTTTAATGTAGATATGGACTTCGGTCACTTATCCTTTTATTCTCGAGAGCTCCAACAAGAGGATGTTGACAAGGAACCACATGCTATTGTACCTAGGAGCAGACACTGGCACTTGCTGACAAGCTTGCATATGAAAAGCTGATTGAGCTCATCAGCTTTGCCAGAAAAATGAGGGATGAAATTGCAGCTCGGAGGGCACACGACGGATAAATGAATAGTATATTTGAAGAAATGGATAAAGCTGAAGCAGAAGCTGTTGTTGCCAATGCAAGTGCTGCTGGTGGTGGTGATGCTGCTGCTCCATGATGTTGATGCACTATTTTGATATTATAAGTTTAAGTTTTAAAGACTTTTGGTGCTTTAAGTTTTAAGTTTTTAACACTTTTTTTTTGGATAATTATGGTTTACTTTTTGGATGACTATGGTTTGAATTTTAATGCACTTATGATTTTAATTATAATTATGTGTATAATGGGTTTATGGAAAAACAATTTTATGCATGCTTGAAACTATGTTTTGCAAATACAGGCAAACAACCGACCTATATGACTGCACATATGAACCGATTGTTGAGGCTTCATTAGGGAATCTGTTTATGTTGGTATCAGTATAATCTGATTCTTCATGCCTTAGAAATGTCAGGTTTATGTATCTTTTCTAATCAGAATCGGATTACATGTGCAAATATATAAATCGATTGATGTCGGTTTATGTTTCCAAATATAAATACCGATTCTCATGGGCATGAAAACATAACTGATTTTTATGGACATTCGAGAAGACCGATTGTGCTAAATTATTTCATTTTTTTCGAAAAAAAACTATCCGTTGGGGTTCTTTCTCTATATAAACAGACCTCATCCCCATACCCGATTTTCCTCAAACTTGCTCATTTTATTCGCTCCCACTCCATATACTATACAACTACTCATTTCATACCTCCACATACAATCATGGCATCGTTTGACTCCGCCGAAGATTTGACAATCATCTAAGCATGGTACGCCGAAAGTCGAGTTGTAGATCACTCCCCGTAAGGGTAGAATCCGAAACCTTTTGGGCGAAGATATATAACAAGTTTAGGCAAGATTATGAGATTCCCATGAGAAGAAGTCTTCAACAAATCCATAGGCACCAAGTCATCCAAAATGCGATAATTTCTTTTATAGCTATCCAACAACAGATTTTGAACGCTAGCCACTTTAGCTTGTCCCTTCAACAATTTGTAAATATTTTTATGGTTTATTCTACATAATCTACTTTTATCAATTTGTAACTAACAAAGTCTGTGTTGTGTTTTTGTAGCACGAAGCCTTGAAAGCGCGTTACTTCATGGTAAGCTATCACTTCATGGTATCACTTCATGGTATCCAAAATTTCGGAGTTGTTGATGGTGGTTTTTAGTTCAGGGTCAAAATTGTAAAAACCTGTATTTAATGCGCTGTCATCCTGCAAAGGAATAAAGTTCATTTAAAAGTAATGAGTGTCCAGACCTCTTTACTCACATATGTATTAAGCAATTCAACCTACTTATGAAGTTTATTCAGAGTGAAGCTACAACCCTTGATATTCTGTAAACTTTAACCTATTGCATTATGCACTAATGCATGACCTGCCTAGTGTTTTCCTATGCTATATTCTCAGCTGAACTCTCAATATTGGCATGACATGACGATCAATGTTCACTCGCGACGGAGTAGCATAAATCTCCCGAAGTGTCAGTATTGAAACCTTCACGAAAACACTCACATAGGCTACATCACCCTCTGACAAAGAGATCAGTGTGTTCACACACTTTTTAATTAAAAGTTAGCACGATCGAACGCTTTTTAATTCCTTAAGGAAAATCTAGACTGTCTGTATCAGTCTTAAGAAACGATCACGGCCAAACGATTTGGCCACGCAATTCAATAGGCCTAGCCTACTCCTAGCGGAACTAGGCGATCATCATAATGACCACCGACGGGTCCACTAATATCTCGACCGATCGGATTTCATCCAACACTCCCGCAACGTCTTTGAACGCTAAACCTAACATGGGTGATCGCGCTGTTGAAAGATAGCTCAAATGAGTTAAGACCGACAAAAACGGTCTCAAAAATATCACGACCGTCCAACTTATCTAGCCTGTTTGTTTGAAAGCGATGCTTTATATACATCGATTATAAGCGATTGTATAATTTCACAAATAACTTATTATTTAACCCAAAAGCACTATGTGTTGATTTTAGCGGCGAGTCTCACGACTTGATCCATTCACTCGAGACATCAAACATGTCACAAACTGGGGGATGCTCACTGGGGTATTGGTCTGGCGGTTTACAACGTGCGGCGTGCAACGCTCCCATTACGAGAAAGTGTCAGGAAAGCACGGACGGTTAACTGTAATGAGAGTAGTGGGTGAAAGTGTAACCAATCTTCCCTCATAACGGAAACACGATGATCACCACCTTCCACACAACTCTACTTCTCCACTACGTAACTTCCTCCATTTCCTATGAGATCAGGGAGCGCTCAATGACTTACATAAATAGGTTTTCAACCTATTTCAAAAAGAGAACACAAGAGTTAGAAACACAGGTATCCAGAAACCATATTATGATTGAAGTTATAAAACAACCACACCTTCATAATTCAACATTCTGATCTCAAACACCTTCTTCGCTTCCCTCCCTAAGATCAACCCTTCTCCTTCACCTTGTGACCGGATTGAATCTAGAACGACCATTTCTTGGTTTATGCCAGAGTCTTACAGATTGATCTCTCGAATCTAAAAGTACTCCCGTGCAGTGCATTTTTTTAGGGTTTGAATTCGTTTCTCATTTACCAAAAACGGCAGAATCAGTTTTTACCCCAAAATAATTGGAGACCACAGTGAGAGATTAATCTCTCGGTTGCAAGATCAATTTTTAATTTCAATTTGTATTTATCAAATTAAAGATGATTGGCCTTAGGATCAATTCAACAACTCCAAACTCCGAGCATAATCCTTCAAATGATGATGCTCCTCCTCCCAACGTTGTATCTGATCGCACAACCAATGGAGAAATTCCAACCCTGATAGAATTGGCTCGAGTACAGGAAATACACAACAAGGAACATGGATGTGATAAAAGAGACGATAGACAAATACTCAACTTCCTCGTCAAACTGACATCGGATTTGAGCGGCTTCTCTGCTCCAGAGATTCCAACACTGAGGGCTAACTCTTCAACCGATGATCGTCCTCAAGTCAACAGCTTCACCACCAACCAGCGTTCGGACCAGGAAGCGCTTCTTTAGTGGAAAGTTTGTGTGAACTTCTACACCTCTCAAAGGATCAACGAGCAGAGACGTTTGCTTCAATCAATCAGATAGCCCTAGACGCACGTTTGGCTCCGTCGCGCAATGAAACCTTAAGAACATCAGAGATGTCCATAAATAATATCACATTTACTGAAGACGACATGATGGCAGAAGAAGGTCACAACAGAGCCCTGCATGTTACTGCACACATCAAGGATTCAGTATTCAAAAGGGCTGTTATCGATGCGGGAGCATCCTCGAATGTCATTACTCTTAAAACTCTCAGGACAACCAAGGTTCGACCAAAAAAAATCGTACTGCAGCCTACCATGATGACGGACTTCGAAGGAAACCAAACCAGCACGTACGGGTATGTTAATTTGAATATATCAGTAGGGCATGTCCGTTCGAAAGCAAAGTTCGAAGTGATAGAGAAGGAGTCAGACTACCACATGATACTGGGGAGACCATGGCTTCAAGATAACAAGATCTTCCCTCAACGTATCACCAATGCCTGAAAACTATGCTGAATGAAGAAGTTGTTCGCATTCCTACGTCATGTCTCCTTATGCACCGATTTGTGGCGTGGAACTGTTTGAGCCAAAGGAAAATTCACAAGATTAATCAAGCAAGGTTTACTGCACTCCACTCCCCACGTGGGCATCGATCGAGGAGGAAGACCGGCTCACATCAGTGAACAGAGAGACCAAATCTAGCGGCGCACCTCTGCCGACAGGACGCACTAATTCTTCTTCATCAAGCGAAGGCTCAGCTCATCTTCATACTAAGAGGGAATAGACTTTTGTAGCGAGTCGTGACCAGAAAGGGAAAACTGTATATCGGCGTCGTTGTTAGAAATTAGCAGGGGATACTGTCACCCAGTCTCTCCGCCCAATAGAATGCAACAACAACAACATGCTGCAAGAAGAAGTACCAGATGCTCCACGACAGTTACAGGATGACACCGACTCCACAACTGATGAATTTGAAATCATCAACATCGGGGATGAAGAATCTCCAAGACCTATCTCCATCAGTTCGACTTTATGTGCATATGAACGCACAAAGCTCGTGAATCTTCTCAGGGAGTATCAAGACATATTCACATGGACATATGAGGAAATGCCCGGCCTGGATGAAAAACTGGTCACTCATCATCTACACATAATACCTGGATCCAATCCATTCAAACAATCTCCAAGGAAGTTCAGACACGACGTGGAAGAACAAATCAAGACCGAGTTTCAGAAGCTGCTAGCTGCCGGCTTCATCAAGCCCGTCCACCGTCCTACCCGGTTAGCTAACGTGGATCCTGTAAAAAAGAAAAGTGGTCAAATTAGATGTTGTGTTGATTTCATATATCTGAGAAAATGCTTCCCCAAGGATGATTTTCCTCTTCCCAACATCGATATGATAGTGGACGCTACCAGCGGACATGGCATGTTCTCCTTCATGGACGGGTACATCAACTACAATCAGATAAAGATGTATGAGCATGACACAGGTAAGACGGCTTTTCGAACCCCTCTTGGAAACTTTTATTATACTGTGATGCCTTTTGGTTTGAAGAATGCCGATGCTACCTACCAGCGCGCCATGACTGCGATTTTCCATGACATGATGCACAAACAAGTTGAAGATTATGTAGATGACATAGTGGTCAAATCAAAAACTCGAACGGACCACACAGACGTTTTACGGCAAATGTTCGAAAGATTCCGTGAAAACAAACTAAAGATGAACCCTTTGAAATGCGCTTTTGGGGTCTCTTCCGGCAAATTTCTAGGATTTCAAGTAACTGTTGAAGGAATCAAGGTAGATCCGGACAAAACTCAAGCCATCCTCACGATGCCTCCTCCGCAAACTGTGAAAGAACTCGAGAGCTTCATGGGCAAGGTAAACTACATTCGACGTTTTATACCCGGATTAGCCCAGCTTGTCGCTTTGTTCACTCCCTTGCTGAAAAATGGAGCAAGCTTTGTTTGGGCCACACAACAACAAGAATCCTTTCGGAAGATTCAACAAATGTTGTCATCACCGGCCATTATGAAATTTCCTATACAAGGGAGACCGTTGTGCCTCTATACCGCTTCCAGCGATTACGCCGTTGGACCCTCCTTGCTCAAGAAAATGATGAAGGGATTGAACACCCTATATACTACTTCAGCCGTACCTTAAGAGATGTTGAACTTACGTATACTAAGGCAGAAAAAGCGTGTTTAGCCCTAATTCACGCTATTCAGAAGTTCAGACACTACTTGTTGTCAAACAAAGTAGTGCTAATAGCTAAAGCTGATCCTATCAAGTTCTTACTCTCAAAACCGGCCTTGATAGGCCGTCCGGCCAAATGGTTACTCCAGATGTCGGAGCTCGATATAACATGCACTCCTCCGCGGCATATTAAAGGACAAGCAGTAGCAAATCTACTAGCAGCATTCCCGGGATAAGGTACTACATGAACAGATCCCAAGGAGTTTTCAGAAATCTCTTTTGTCAAAGAGGAAGCGTGGTTGTTGTATTTCGACGGATCTGCTACCCCTAGCAGTAATACCGGAGGAGAAGGTGTAGTTCTATTGTCTCCAACTGGTGAAGTCTTTTCGCATTCTTTCAAGCTGGACTTTCAGTGCACCAACAATTCAGCAGATTACGAAGCTTTCCTCATAGGATTGTTGCTAGCCAAACAAGCAGGAGCCACACATCTAGAAATAAGATGCGACTCTAAACTACTGGTCAACCAGATGAATGGGTATACTCGCTCAAAGAGGTAACAGCGGCCCCCTACAGATCTGAGGCGCAAAAGTTGTTGAACTACTTTGCTGATGAAACTATAACCCATATCGGCCACAATAACAACAAACACGCCGATTGCTTAGCTACATTAGCCTCAAAGCTGCAATTCGAAGGTCTGGAAGAGACTTTGACAATAAGGAGGCGGACCGTGGCGTCAACGTGGCTTCTACAATTCAAGGATACTGAAGCTAACGATTGGAGAACTCCGATTATTCAAGAGCTTAACAGTTCGCTTTCCCAGGGAAAGGTTAGTCTCAAGACTCTACAAAACTTTTTCATGCTTCATGGAGTGTTATACCATCGAAACCCGGACGGATCCTTGTCAAGATGTCTCGGAGACGAAGAAGCACAGCTGCAACTTAACCGTTTTCAGTGTGAAATCTGTAAACAAACGTCAGTGGTGACTCTTTACCGACGTCTTCAACGCCTTGGCTACTACTGGCCGGATATGGAGACACAATCTCGATTACTTCAAGGTTCTTGCCCCAGCTTTCAAGCTCCACCACATCAATTGGAGGTCTTTAACGTTAGCTATACTGGGGACTGGCGAGAACCATACATCAACTATCTTCGCGACGGTGTGCTGTCTGCCAACAAGAAAGATGCAGCCAAGATGAAACAAAAGGCCAAAAGATTCTTACTTCATGAGAAAATCCTATACCGCAAAAGTTTTGGAGGCAATTTGCTACGATGTTTGACAAAATCTGAAATCCCGACCATGTTAAAAGAATTGCATGAGGGCGAACACCAAGGAAAGAATAAATTGTTCCTCCAAGTACACGAAAGGTATTACTGGCTGATAAGCACGTAAGTGCTACATTTTATGCTCATATTTATATTAGTTAGGACTCGATATTTTGGCTAATAATATAATTTTAATGCTTTTGTAGAAAGTATGAGTGAATCCGATCGTTGGTGAATGAACGGCTTAATTGGAAGCGCTTGTGACGAAAATGACAAAATGTGGCTGGCCTGATATTTACTAATGTACCAGCACCACTAGAGTTCTCCGGACATCAGAGAGGCATCTTGGATAATTATGGGCTTTCAGCCTAATTGTGCCTTTGTCCCTAGCATGTCTCACTGATGGAATAAACCGAGTCAGAGATTTGTTTGCTCAATTAGTTACGTGTAACCGATTCAAGGTTGAGATAGTGGACGTGGATACTCTCCACATATCGTAGTGGTATAATGAAAGCATCCTGTTTTGTCACCACAAATTATCAAGCAGGTGGCGTTCAAGAAAGAATTAAGAGAATGAAATAGTGGTACGTGCCCAGCCCATCCACCACCTCTCATTTCTTAACAGAAAAATAAACATCTCGAGTTGCAGTTCTTATCGAAACAAAGGAGGGTCTTATTCTTCATGAAGCAGATGGTGTCCTTATCTAGGAAAATGGATCTGTGGGTTTTGTTGTGCCCTGAACTTGGTTGTGCACTGTTGAAAATTCGTTATGATTGCAGCATCAACAGCTACGGATCTATAGGGTTCGTTTTATCGGCTGAAATTAGTTTTTGAATTGAACTGAAAATGGGGTATCGGTTCTTGAGAATAGTGGCCTGAATTGCTAACGATGAGTTAACGGACTGCATGTGGCTGAATGGTGACGGAGTTTAGCTTGACAGCGAGACTGGGTGGTTGTACTGATTTCCACAAGAACAAGAAGCTGAGAAGAATGGTGTGGCTGACGATGGCAGAGATGGGTTAACTGAACGGTGATCGACAGCAATGGGTTGTGGGCTTAGCTGAAGTCCTTGAGACAGCAACTTTGATGAGTCGTGAATTCATATTCTCGACAGTTAACAAGAACGCCATTGTAACAGGTGGAGGAAGGTCAGTGGTGATTTGTATCGTGAAATATTGAATTGGCGAGTTGAGAGAATTGTTGCAAGGGGATTGTGTGAACTTATATTAGTGGTGGCTGTATGCGGTGGAGTCTTGGCGCAGCGTATCAACGGTAACTCAGCTCAATCCAAAAATTTAGGTTAAAATTTCCAGAGACCTGACTTCTTGAATCGAAGAATTGAATCAGATTCGATGCAAGGCTCTCGAATTGATGACAGAATCAAATCAATGCAAGGTTTTAGAGAAAAACTCTAATTTATTTTCTCTTAAAAACTGAATGACAAAAACTATCTTACAATCCCTTATTTATAATAACCTAACTTTCCTAAAAATCGAGCATCTGAAAAAGGAAATCATAAAAGAAAAAGAAATCTTAAAAAAGACCAAAATTAGGAAAGGTATCAAGATGCTGCATCAAGTCTTGTCCTTCTGGTGATGATCTTACAGCAAAAATGGCAACATAATTTGGGTGTTGCTGTGGTCGACGTTGAGAGATGAATGCAGTAGATATCTTGGAAGGAACGGGAGAATGGAAGCTGCTACTCTGCAGTCGATGCTCGATGGTGATAGTTGCTTCCGGTGGCTAGATCGACAGAAATTGGTTGTTGCGAGCCTGAAGAAGTTTGATTTATGGTTTCTAGTGTTCGACTTCGAAAGAATTAGCAGCTCACAAATAGGTTATGTCGTTTGAGGAAGATGGAGTACGGCTGGAGTTAGTGTTGTTCCGATCAGATGCTGCGAAGGGAGGGACCGTGATAGAGTAGGAATATATGGACACTGACGTTTCCATATTTGTTGGAATATATGCAAGATGGAAGCGAAATGAGCACACGAAATCTATTGAGTGGTGGAAGAGAGGACGTGGTGAAACCTCATTGGGTGATTTTGTTTATCACTTAACAAGTGGCATAATTCAGTTGGCTGATGACGTGGTGTAGAAAATGCGAAAAAGGAAACTAGATTCCTTTGGAGGCTTGGTGTACGATCTTTTATTGAGCTAGGAGCGACAGAGCTGAGGGAGGACGGCTGGAAGGCGGCAGAGAGCGGTTTACATAGAAGAATAGAGTTTGGAGTTTTATTTCTCTATCTACGTTGTGCTTAGTTAGTTTGACTCTAATATATTTATGGTTTTTGAGAAAGTCATGTCTAACTAGAGCCATGGTAGGGTCTAGATAGAAACCAATTTATTTATAAAATTCTACGATGATATTTCTAATAATGATTTAATTGATTAGTATTTTCTCTTCATATAGCTTGATACTCAATCGTTTATGTGATTTTCTTAATTATTTATGTTTTTCAATTGATATTGCGTGCTTGGTTAAATTTTTTGACGCATTATGCTTTAGGATTGATATGTAATGCTTTAGAATCACTATCTTTGAAGAGAAGGAAATTACAGCGGAGAAACTGTATTTTAGAATTTAACATACCATCTTCCGAGACATGAGATTGATTTCGAAATTTGTCTTGATTAATAAATAGAGATTAGTAGAGTTGATATGATTGAATTGGTGGAAATCGAAAACCCTGATAACCCTTTCTCATTTTGGTTACGTCTTTGTTATTTATTATTTCATATTGTCCGAATTTCTGAAAACTCTCAAAAACATCATATTGTTGATTACTTAGTTTTTGGTATTAGTTGGTAGAGTATTTCACACTCCTCGTGGGAACGAGCTGTACTTGCCATTGTCTACTAGTTAGACGATGTGCACTTGCAGTATATTTATTATAGGCTTTCGAGCCTACCATGGCCAACCATGGAGGATGATGCATTGGCGTTTGTTCAAAAATGCCGTGAATGCGAGACTCACGGGAATCTCATCCACGTGCCTTGCACCCCACTTCACTCAGTAAGTAGTCCATGGCCTTTCTACATCTGGGGACTTGATATTATTGGGAAAATCAATCCAGTATCCTCAAAACAGCATGAGTATATCATAACTGCGACGAAATATTTTACCAAATGGGTTGAAGCCATTCCTCTTCGAGGAACCACTGGAGCGACAATTGCAGCATTTATTAAGGAATACATCATTTGTCGGTTTGGCGTACCTAAGCACATCATTATTGATAACGGTACCCCTTTGCCAACAAGCAAGTACGAGAGTTGCTTGAAGAATATGGAGCTAAACATATTTTCTCTACTCCTTACTACCCTCAAGGGAATGGACAAGCCGAAAGCACTAACAAAACTCTGATTCGAATTCTCAGTCGAACAATGCACGATAATCCCAGGACATGGCATGAGCAACTACCAATAGCGTTGTGGGCGTATCGAGCGGCGTCTAAGAGCTCTACTGGAGTTTCTCCTTATTCACTTGTCTATGGCGCGGACGCAATCTTCCCAACAGAGATTAAAATCCTGTCGGATAGAATTGCAGCAGCGAGTGGAGTCCAATGGAATGAGGTCGAAGCATCAAGTTCCAGAATTGCGGAATTGGATACTCTGGACTTCAAGAGAGTTAAAGCGGAAGAGCATGCTCAAGCATACAGAAGCAGGATCTCGAGAGCCTACGATAAAGCTGTAAAACCACGAGTTTTTAAAATAGGAGATCTGGTGTTGAAGACTGCTAAGCACGTTCAGCAAGACATGTCCACACCGAAGTTTTCTCCAAAATGGGAAGGTCCCTACGTGATCACCAAGGCTTATAATAGTGGATACTACAAGATTGTCAAAGAGGATGGACGTAAATTGGAAGCAGTTATCAACGGAAAATAGCTCAAGACGTACCACACCTGACTATTATTCCATCCCTCTCTGTCTCACGACACGGCAATCATGCATTTTCATTCTTCTCATATCTTAGTTATCAAATTCTTCATTAGTTAAAGCATATTAATGTAAACTCCATTCGCTTACCAAAACCCAATGCAATTCATTTTCCAAAGCAAGGTTCAAAACCCCAAAAAAAGAGACGATCAAACATCATTATGCCTACTTATTTAAAACAATAAAATGTAAGTATGGCTCAGAAAAGGTCATCCAACAAGTTGTAGTTCCTTGAAAGCATCATTTTCAGCCTGTCCTGATACCTTTCAGTCATACTCTTTAAGTTTTGGATCGCCTGTTCCACCTTCTCAGATTCTGCAACCAGGGCATTTTCCTCTTCCAAGATAGCTTTGGCATCAGGAACGACATTAGCGATGATACCGGCTTGATCAAATTTGATAATGTCAAGGCGCTGCCGCAACCAGCCCACATTGAACTCCATGGATTCACAGGTAGATATCATGTCTTCCCACCTATCAACAGTTGATTCAGTAACATCACGTATAGATGTACCTTCCATCTCGGAAACCATGGGTAGGAGACAGTTCACCGTGGTAACTAAAGCAGACGAGCAATGTCGCACCACGTTCCTAGTTGCAATATGGCCGTACCTTCTCTATATTTTTGCGTACAAAGGCATGAACTCCTTCCTCACTAGAAAACCGCCAACATCCCGATAACTAGAAGATAAACATCTCATGTGAACATCGAAAGGCAAGCTTGCATTGGGGTACTCGTAGGAGGAGATACCCAAATCAGTGTCTTCTAGGTCAGCAGCAGGCGTGTTTGAGCTTGAAGGGAGAGGAGTGGTTAAATCGTCCTTGTCAACCACTGTTACACATGTTCCAGAGGGATACCTCTACAAAAAAAAAATTGTAGATGGGGAAAAAAGATTTGTTGGTTTTTAAGGAATTGAGGAGACGACCGTACGGAGGAGACTCCTCGAACCGAGCGAAATGTTAAACCTCACACAGATGCACCGTTGCAAAGGGGGTGCTTTAGATTCGAGAGATCAATTTGTAGTACTCCGGCCTAAATCAAGACAATGACCGTTCCAGAGTAAATTCGGTCACAAGAGAGGATGGGTTGATCTGTAGGAGGGAAGCTGAGAAATGTGTGGAATCAATGGTAATCAAAGATTGTGGGTGTGTGTATTCTGAATATGATAAGCTCTGAGTGATTGAAATTTCTCAATTGAGAGTAGTTGCTCAATTGATGAGTTGATGATCTCGTGTTGTCAGTTTGACGTGAGAATGATGATACTGATGATGTCGATGACTCAATCATGATTCAGAGACTTATTTATATTGCTGGAATTTTAGACACCATGATTCCATGAAGTGTGACAGTTGATGGAATCAAGGAGTGGGGAAGTGGAGATCGTGTTTGAAACCAGTTGCTCAACGTGTGGAGACTTGGTCTACTTTCCACCCACTACCTCGTGAATTCCTTCAACTGATTGCACGACTTGCTCACATTCCATTGTGTGTTTGAACACACGTGTCGTAGACCGCCAGACCAAAACCCTAAGTGATATCCCCCCAAGTGACACGATTGACGTCTCGTGGTATATTAGTCAATTGATGACTTCGTGGTTTGATGGGACGATGAGTCCATGTAGTTGCTGAGTTGAACATGATGTTCTGAAACTCATGAGTTGAACTTGTCATGAGACAGAGGTATAGTTCTTACGATGATGTGAGCAAGTATTGCTCATTCGATGGATCGTTGAATATTGATTATTGAACCAATATTCCTTGGTTTGAGCAAATATTTATCATCTGAGCAAGTGTTTCTCATGTGATGAATTGTTGAATATTTGATCGCCTGAGCATGTGTTGCTCATCTGATGGCTTATTGGCAGCTTACCAAATGTAGAACCGAGAATAATTAATAAAATTAATGACCATGAGGCCGTCGTAAAATTATTAAGCTTGGAATCTGGAATGATAATCCTTGGATTCATAAACCCTAATTTGATCAATTGATGATCAATTCATGGTTCGTCAGAAGTTTAACCATGGGACGAAGGAGGGAGTGACTACACGGGACCGTGGATCAACCATGTAGTGTCCATATTCTCACGTGAGAAAATACGAAGAACTCCTGAATAGTTGACGATTTGTTGGTGGAAGAATGATTAAATGCTGGCTTAATCATTTATTCAAAATACTCGTCTGAGCCTTAGGTGAGAAAACCTAATTAATTACGACGAGGCGAGGGACCGACCATGGGGTCATGAAACCGGACCTGGATTGTCACGTGACCGCCTGACGATCGCTTCATGAAAATCCAAAGTGTTTGGAAAAGTTTTGGACCTAATACGAGCAATTGTGCAAATTAGGTCAAAACTGTGAAAATTGATGGGACCGGCTTCCCTGATCCAAAGAGCCAATCTTGGTCGGTCAAGATAGCATGCTCGTGTCCCCAAGGCGTCCGCGTCTCAGTCCTGAGAATTTTGATATTTTCTAGCGTGCAATTGAGCATCCATTCTAGAAAATATGCCAAAATAAGGGTTTCGACGAAACTGAGGAAAACACCATGAGATGATGAAAAATAATTATAAAATAAGGAATGAGGAGGCGTGGGACCGCCGTGGTCAAGGCATGGTCGGCCGGTCGTGACCACGGTCCCGTGGTGCCTTTTCCTTAATTTTATAATATTTTGATGATTTTATGAAAAATTCATGAATTTTGAGAAATTTGATGAATTTAGGGAGTTTCCATGAATTGAAGGAGTTTTCATGAGTTCATGGAAGCAAAATATTTAAATAATAAAAAAAACGGGCGTGTGGGACCATGGAGGCATGGCCGGCCGGCTATGGACCGGTCCCACGAGTTTTTCATAATTTTTTAATATTTTTAGGTATTTTTGATGGTTTGAGAGATTTTTTCCTAATTTGAGAGAAATACCATAAAATCAAGGAAAAATAGGATAATAATAAAATAATAAATCAAAGGGCGTGTGGGACCGGCTAGGGCATGGCCCACAAGTTTTTCATTATTTTATTTTATTTATTATTATATGATGATTTGTGCAAAAATACCATGAAATCAAGGAGTTTTTTCATGAAATTAGAGAAATAATAATAATAAAATAATAAGGAACCGTGGGGTGTGAGGCCGGTTGGGACCAAGGCATGGCCGGTTGGCCAACGGTCACGCCCCACACTCCTTTTCTTAATTTTATATTATGTTTTATGGATTTATGGAAATACCATGAAACCGAGGAGTTTCCTCGAGACGAAGGAGATTTGATAAAATGAGAGAATTTTCATCAAATCGTGGAAAATAATAAAAATGCATTAAAAATATAAAACTGGCGTGGGATTGACCACGACACGGTCGGTCGGTCGTGTGTCCGTGCTCCCAGCACCCTGGTCAATATTTTTAATTATTTATTATTTTCTTCTCTATTTTGCATAGGTTCATCATTTCGTTGTATTTTTGAAATACTCGTTCGTGCGGTGACTGTTAGTGTATCTCGTTGAATACACCTTCACCATTTGAATCGGGTCTTACTTAGAGGTAGCTCAGACGCCCGGTTGTTGATTATTTATTACTAATTATGGAATTCGGTGGAGAATAATTCACAAAACTGAGCAATAAGATGTTTATTATTAATTCATAAGATCAGCTGAGGATTCGACTACGAATTCAGAATAATAAAGTGAGCATTACCATTCCATGGGATCGTAGATTCGACCATAGAATCAGAGTAATTAAGATTTATCTATTACCATTTATGAGACCAGTTGTGGATTCGATCACGAAATTGGAGTAATGAGATAAGATAGTTATTGCTATTCTATGAGATCAAGCTGTGGATTCGATCATAGAATCAGAACAATTGTTTATTGCCATTCCATGGGACCAGTCGTGGATTCGACTGTGGAATAGGAGCAATAATAGATTATTCTGGGAATTCAGTAGTGAATGTCACGACAGAATTAATCTTAATTAGGAATAATTAACTTTGTGGATCTATACTAGCAGAGCAAGCTATCTAGGAGCATTAATTATCCCGATATGAGCTTGTCGGTAAGTCATATCCTTTATATAGTCAGGGTAAACTTGTTGTTTGTTCCTGAAGACGTTATCGCTCTATACTAGCAGAGCAAGCTGTCTAGGAGCCGTCCATCTCGTGATACTATATAGAAATAATCACTGGAAGTATTCAGTATTCATGAGATATGTCGTTGTCCAGTCGTGAGACTACATATCTACATGTACTCTGAGAGAAAGTACTCTCCGTTGAGAATTCGATGAGAGACCCGTGTCTCGATAGTCACGTCTGATTGCTGAATCAGAGCTTCGTATAATTATGAGTTTACGATTTTAGCCTTTGTCGAAAATACACCATCTACATTAAGTCCCCTGCTTACTGAGGAAAGCTGTGTTCCTCAGTCAGCATTAAATGGTGATTTTCCGACCATAAATAATAATACCAGTAATTGAACTTAGTCGTAAGTTGAGACTTTACCGGATTTAGAGAACATGAGCAAACCATGACTTGATGAAGGCTTCAATGTCATGATTGGAGCGTCGTTTGATGAGCATAAATTGGTGTTGAACCGCTGGTTTGGACGAAGAGTCCGTGGTCGGTTAGGATTCGCGGGTCGGGCCCAATAAGGAAATCCTTAGAAAATTAGGTTTTGAAAATAAAATTGATATAAAAGGAATTAATCCTTTATTTTTCCACGATCAGCTCTCCATCATCTCTGCATCTTCACGCCAGCAGGAGAAAATTCCCGCCGATGCCGGACCACCACCTGCCGCCGCTGTTACCGTTGCCGCCGGCCGATTTCCGGCCAAACCGACCAGGTGCGTTTTTTTTTTTTTTTGATTTTTGATGATGTTGTGACCTTCATGAGTTGTTCATGTTTTGATCATGATGAAGTTATATACATGTGTGTATATTAGTGTGAGTTTTATGAAAAACCCTCGTTTTTTGAAAACGTATGTTCGTTCGATCGTTAGTTTTGCAAACTAACTATAATACCTGATTTATGAGAGATTTTTTTTTAGTATATGAACCTAGGTTCAGTGATAAAACTTAGTTTATGAGCTTTCATGTGTACCAAGGGTCTATCATAAAAGAAGTGAATTTTCATGAAATCGGAATAATCCTTCGTTTTAAAGACAAATAACGATGACACGAAGGAAAATATGTATGATGAACTTGTGTCCAGTGATAAAATTTTTCTTATGAGCTTTCATGTAAATACAAAACTTTATCATATGTATGAGATGTGAACTTTCACAATATTTTTTGAAATAAACCTTCGTTTTAAAGACAAATAATGACGATACGAAGGAAAAATAGTTTTTTTTTGTTATATATATATGCAGCCGTGACATATATTGTGCAAAATATGATGATATATTTTATTTGCATGAGTTTGTTTTCGTTAGATAAAATCCTTGAGAATTTATGTATGCAAGTTGCATTAATTGTTGTTTTTTCGAAAAATCAAAACGTGGGTTTTGAGGATTCTTCAAAGATAGACAATATATTTATGATAGAATATTGTATTGTTATGAACTTCATAGGTCAGTTGTGTGAATGTTCACATTATGAAAATTGTGTCCGTGATTTTATGAAAAATCAGTTTCGAAATTAATAAAGTTTCGTTCGTTTTTGCAGTTTTCGAAGAGACGAACGATTTTGAGGTGTTAACTCTACCATTACTATCACTATTTTTAGTAGAAGTACAAAAGGTAAGAGTTAAGAGTTACCATTTTTGTCGTATTTCCTTGATTGATGTCTGGACATCATACTGAAGTAGAATGTAATGTGGACTTTGCAGTTGTTTTAGCAAAAATGACCAATTCCTCGGCCAACGATACTTCAAGGGACGAATCGCATACTGATGATGACATCTCCAGGGATGATGCATGCATGGACGAGACCTCCATTGGTGAGGAAGAGGAGGATTCCACTGGCGTGAAGAACATTCCTAATATAGACGACGCGTTCTTTGAGGAGGATCCAAAAGGAGCTGAAGCATATCTCAAATCCCCAGTATATCGTCTTCTGATCAACCCTAGGACTGTGACTCAGAATAAATTAGTGACCCCGAAGATAATAATGCGGCTTTGTCTCGAATGAGGGCTTTTCCTTGCATCGACCATAGAGTTTAAGCTTTCTCGACGCCCTTTGGAAAAAAATTCTGGATGGGCGAGACATATGTTGGGTTTCCCTCATGTCAGGGATATGCTCAACCAGGCACGAGTGACGAGAGATATTCAAGCTTCGGGATACTTGTCTATTAATCATGATGTGAAAATTATCGTGGCTTTGCTGGCTCGTTGGTTTGTTCCCACTCACACCTTCATATGTAGATAGGGAGAATTTACTGTTACCTTAGAAGATGTGGATGCTTTGATGCATCTCCCGATTACAGGTAATTTCTCTGGAGGTCTTTCAGATGGGGAAAAAGTGGTTTTTGACACTCTGACAGCTGCGATGGAAAAAGTGAACAAGGCGTCTGGTAGTAAAGGTTGTTATGCCCATTGGTTGACACGTTGGTGGCCAAGAGATGAAGTTTCTGATAGTCCCATCACCGGTATGTTACCTATTGCCGCTTTATTATGCTTATGGTTATCCAGAGACATATTCGAAGACAGTGGACATTTGTTGAAGACTTTCGTAATCCCTTTTTCTATTAAGATGGCTCAAGGTTAGCAACTCCCAATAGGTAGCTTATTTCTGGGTTCGTTGTATTCTAACTTAGACTCCTTGGTGTTAGATTCCAGCGTGTCGAATGGTTTCATGAAGATTGAGTGTTATGTTAACACGATGTTTCTTCAAGCTTTGATGTGGGAGCACTTCAAGAATTATGCGCCTATCCCACGTAATATCCTGCAAGGACCAAATACTGATGCCTGTCACATCTTCGCCGAGAAAGATAATGCCCGAATCATGCGTTGGTCTACAAAGCAGCCTCGGTCTAAAGCACGCGTCATTGATGTGTTGGATAAAGAATCGGAGTTCGACTTTCATCCGTGGGTGTCGGTTCTGATTATGTTTCCCAACCAACGACTTTCAATACTGGAGAGAGAACGACTCTAAAATCTGGTGTGAACCTGAATGATGGTGAGAGATCCTTCATGTTGAGTTGTACTCCTGGTCACTTGTTATCCATTATGTATGGAGAGTGGGTCGTAGAAGAATACAACATTGATAGGGCGGCTCGACAAATGGGTATGGATCAATGTGTTCTAACTATATGGAGAAGGAAACCATCAGTTGATCAGCTTGCGTCTCGTTTAGATCACACTCACGTGGAAGGGAGTAGTTACTGGTTTCCTGGTTCTGATATATTTTCATATGTAACCCCAGGTTATATAGAATTTTGGCATCAACAATTCGAGAGATTGCATGAATTCGTGACAGTTAGTCAGCCTCCAGTGAAGATTCCTCCATCTGCTGAGATGATCTCTGGTCGACCAAGACTGAAGTACCTTTCTGGTGATAAACGAAAATTATCTCCAGGATGTTCTCAAGTAAGGTTCTCCACATGTCTTTTATGAAACCATGGTAACTGTATTCTGATCATGTTATTGAATTCTTTACAGGACGGTCGTAGCGTAAGACCTCGAATCCATGCAGATTTTTCAGATATTGGAGAAGTTGTTCACGGCGGAGAAGGAATGAAAAAAAGTTATAGGCTGTTACCTAATACCGTGAAGTCCCCAGTTCGTTCTTTGGTGAGTTCCCAATATTTCTCACCGTGACTTTTATTGCTATTAGCATTAGAATCATGAAGCCAACGTTGTTAATTTTGTTGCAGAATTTTACTCCATCAAGTCTTGAAGGTCTTCAATTTTCAGCTACTGAACAAGCAATCGCTGATTTGAGTGACGAAGAAACTGTAAGTATTTCTTCACATGTTCAAATGGGGTGCTTCATAGATGAAAATATTGATTGTAAAGGACGTGTACAGGAGGATGTCGTCATGGAGAATTCTGGAACTCAATCATCCTCTGGGAATGGGAATGGAGGTAATTCCCAAGATTCAGAGCCGGATGGAAGTGATGTTCCTCTTGTCGTTGATGTGGACAATTCCAACCCCTTGGACACTTTGGAGACTCCTAAAGTAAGTATATATCCTGTACATTCTTCATAGAAGTATAAAAGTGCTGACTTGTAAATGAATGAATGAGAACCCATGTGAATATATGAAAACTTAGTCGAATTTTGTCGTCAGAAAATTCAGAACCCAGCTTTTAGTAGAAACGCTATAGAATCTTCGTCCGGAGTCGGGTTTTGATGATATGCATGTGCAAATTCAAGCCCGGAAAATTTCCAAGCTTCAGCATAGAATCTTTTTAAGTTTTGAGCACGTTCAGAGCCTGAAATAGTAAACTTCCAGGAGACTTCCAGAACTTTTTCAGATTGCACGTCACTTGATATTTTGGCCACATCTACTCGATCGTTCATCGGATTGTCATGAAATTTTTACATGTCATATAGGACATCCATACTAAGAGAATGGAATATGACCCATTCTCATATTACTTGTAGATTTCTCCCAGTTCGTCTCTTAGTACAGGGCAGAGTTCAGTTTCTTCAGACGGACTCATCGTAAAATGTGTTTTCATGACTTTCATGTTATTTGCTCGTTCCTTGAATGTAGTATGATGAACTTTGATGATATTGCCTTGCGGGTATACTGTGTTTCATAATCTCCTTTGGCTTCGTGACTCTAACCTCATGTAATCTTCGTATTAGGTGCTAAATACCGAAGTTGAGGATACTAGAGCCAATGATGACAACTCTAACCATTCTGAAGTTATTGATGAAGAGACAACCATCCCTGCACTTCGAGGCCATGAGATGGTCGCTGCTGTTGTTATGGAAAACCAGATGGTTGTTTCCTCAGTGATAGAAGAAACCTAGATAGCAGCGGAGAATACCGAAGGAACTGTTGCTTTTGTCGTGGAAGCTGCTCCGGCGACTGAGAACCGTATAATAGTGTATGAATATCCAAATGCAGGGGTTGCTTCCGATCCTCCCTTTAACACTTCACTCCCTTATCATGAACTGGTCGGTGGATTCAGCGTTCCCATTGGATATGCACGCTTGTACGAGACGATATGGAAGAAGTTTGACCACATGATCGTTGACAAGAAATCTAGGCGTGCTTATGCTTTAACCATGCAAGTAGGCGTTATCTTGCGTGTCGTGAGTGATATGCATACGAGACCCATGAATACCGTGACTCCAGATATACTCTTTGATTGGGAGTTTAACTTGGAGAATTCAGAAAGACTTGGCCTCAACGTGAAATGGCTTCGTAAGCAAATAAACGTTATCAAGGATTCATGTGAGAAGAACATACCCTTTCCCAATGATGCTGTGAAGGAGAAGGAGGACAAGATTGCCAAGCTGACCGAGGAGTTGAACAAGGAGAGGGCGGCTTTGCAAATCTTGAAGGATGCTGATGAGCAAAAACCTTTTCTTGCTGATCTCTTGAACTTCTGAACTTCTGAGAGATGTGAGGTTTATACTTGGGTTTTGATATTTAGATGGTTTTTGATTGACTGATGGTTAAGGATTTTCTTGTAGGTTTGGTAGAGATTTTCTTTTACGAAATATGAACTGAATTTTGATAAATTGCTGAATTCAAATACTGATTGCAAGTATTGCAAATGTTTTGGAGGAATTGAAATACAAATGAAAGAAAATCCTAAATGTTAAATCCCAACGCCATGAATGCTTCGAACGCCCAATACCTTAAATGTCCAATAATTTCAGATAAACGCCTTGAGCCAATTTTCGTGAATTACTGGTAGGGTTCTGCCATCTGTGTTGATCAATTTGTAGTATCCTCCGGCCACGGACTCAACGACCATGAATGGTCCTTCCCAATTGGAGTTCCTTGTAGAATGAAGACCGCGCTGAACTTCTTTGAGAACCAGGTCCCCTTCATGAAACTTGTTAGGCTTGGTCGATCGTGCCTTAAATATCTTCCGCTGATTCGGAATTCCCTGTTTGATGGAATTCCACGATTGTGGCACATATGGACACTCGCGCAGAAGAGAGTATCCAGCATAGTGTCGATCATGCTTAGCCAAGTCTTCAGCAATAAACCTCTCGATGGAGCGACCGATTTGAAGAAGTTCTGAACCCAACCATTGAGTGTAATATTGCTGAGGTGAAGTTACCCACTCGTAGCTTTTGATGACTGCTAAATTGTTCATGGGGAGAAGTCCCTAGACCATAGTAGCGTATTTGAACATTGGTAATATTGGAGCAAGAGAAGGAATAAGACTTTCCTGAGCTCGAAACCTTCTGACAAAGGTGTGCGGATCTTCTCCAAGTTCCTGCGTAAGCCCCATCAGAGTTTTTACTTCTTCCAGATGCTCAAAAAATGGTGTGTCCTCTGCTTCGTCTTCCGACTCGGAATCCTTGTCGATGATAGGATGTGTTGAAGGCATCGTTATCCTTCCGGCATGAATCCAAGTTCTTCCAAGGACCATGTCGTACCCAGGGTCTTCCCGGATTATGAAAAACTTGACCTCAGTGCAGATCAATCTTTCCGTAACTTTGAGGGTGATGAAGCCTTATGCGTCTCTAGAGATTCCTTCGTGGTCCCTAATTGCTATGGGAGAGTGGGTGGCTTCCTGTCGAGTAATACAGGCAGCTCTGATAGTTTTCAAAGGGATGATGTTGACAGCGGTACCAACATCGACAAACGCCCTTTTGAATTCATTTCCTTTAATGTGCACTGTGGTGAGCAGTCCCCAGTTATACATTTCTTTGTCGGTGGCTGAAGATTCGATGGTGGTTTCTTGGATCAGCAGACGTTTTCCGGAAACGATGTGGTTCAGTGCAACAAACATGTCTTTCCTTTGAGCTTTCAAAAGATATAACAACTCGCAGACATGTTCGATCAGAGATTGAACCGCTTCCTTGACAGGAGGTTCAGATATGGTAAAAGTTCTGACTGGGAGGGGGTTTTTGTGCACTCCCTCAGTCCCCAGGTTGAGCTCTCCTGATTCGACCTTTTCCTTGAATATGCGCTTCAAAATTTTGAAATCACTTGTGGGATGGCTGACGTATCTATGGAAACGGCAATACCGAGGATTTTCCATGGCATCCTCAGTTGGTTCCTTCTTGACATAAGGTAATTTGATTACACCATCTTGAATCCAGGCATCGAGTAGTTCATTAACTTCTTCCATTGAACAGGGAAAATCAGGTGCTTCTGGATCTTCCGTATGCTGAGGAGGGATTTTCGAATTCTCCTTCTTGTGTGCCTTTGAAGGGGTGGAGGAAGTCTGCCTGTGCTGTGGTTCTGCTTTTCGCTTACTCCCTTCCACGACAGCATTTGTTGAAGGTTGCAGGTTGTACTTCTTGTTGATCAAACGCCTGCTTCCTCGAGTGTCTTTTGAATCCTCAGTCTTTGTAGACTTTGCTCTTTCCAAAAGAGCGGGTGCAGTGGTTTCCGACCTCTTCGTAGCTTCGTGAAGCTCTGAGAAAGTCTGGAATCGAAGGGTTCTCTAGCAAGTCCCTTTAGACAGGGAGCATGCCATTGATGCACAAGTCCACCAGTTGTTGCTCCGTGATGTTTGGGTCATGACAATCCAGAGCTTGGACTCTGAACCTTTTCACATAATCATTGGGATTTTCACTGACCCTCTGAAACATCCTTCCAAGGTCGGAGAGGGTGACTTGTTCTGACACGAAGAAGTATTTCCTGTAGAATGCGTTAACCATTTCTCCCCAATTGTTGATAGACCCTGGTGCGATGTTGTTATACCAGGTGTATGCTGTGCCTTCCATAGATTTGAGAATTCCTTGAGACGGACGACATGATTGTGTTCATGTTCTCCCAGGGATTCAAGAACATACCAGGTGTATGCTCTGCCTCGACTGGAGTTTCTCCTTATTCACTTGTCTATGGCGCGGACGCAATCCTCCCAACAGAGATTAAAATCCCGTCAGATAGAATTGCAGCAGCTAGTGGAGTCCAATGGAATGAGGTCGAAGCATAAAGTTCCAGAATTGCGGAATTGGATACTCTGGACTTCAAGAGAGTTAAAACGGAAGAGCATGCTCAAGCATACAGAAGCAGGATCTCGAGAGCCTACGATAAAGCTGTAAAACCACGAGTTTTTAAAATAGGAGATCTGGTGTTGAAGACTGCTAAGCACATTCAGCAAGACATGTCCGCACCAAAGTTTTCTCCAAAATGGGAAGGTCCCTACGTGATCACCAAGGCTTATAACAGTGGCTACTACAAGATTGTCAAAGAGGATGGAGGTAAATTGGAAGCAGTCATCAACGGAAAATGGCTCAAGACGTACCACACCTGACCATTATTCCATCCCTCGCTTTCTCACGACACGGCAATCAGGCATTTTCATTCTTCTCATATCTTAGTTATCAAATTCTTCATTAGTTAAAACATATTAATGTAAACTCCATTCGCTTACCAAAACCCAATGCAATTCATTTTCCAAAGCAAGGTTCAAAACCCCAAAAAAAAGAGACGATCAAACATCATTATGCCTACTTATTTAAAACAATAAAATGTAAGTATGGCTCAGAAAAGGTCATCCAACAAGTTGTAGTTCCTTGAAAGCATCATTTTCAGCCTGTCCTGATACCTTTCAGTCCTACTCTTTAAGTTTTGGATCGCCTGTTCCACCTTCTCAGATTCCGCAACCAGGGAATTTTCCTCTTCCAAGATAGCTTTGGCATCAGGAACGACATTAACGATGATACCGGCTCGATCAAATTTGATAATGTCAAGGCGCTGCCGCAACCAGCCCACATTGAACTCCATGGATTCACAGGTAGATATCATGTCTTCCCACCTTCCAACAGTTGATTCAGTAATATCACGTACAGATGTACCTTCCATCTCGGCAACCATAGGTACGAGACAATTTACCGTGGTAACTAAAGCAGACGAGCAATGCCGCACCACGTTCCTAGTTGCAATATGGCCGTACCTTCTCTATATTTTTGCGTACAAAGGCATGAACTCCTTCCTCACTAGAAGATAAACATCTCATGTGAACATCGAAAGGAAAGCTTGCATTGGGGTACTCGTAGGAGGAGATACCCAAATCAGTGTCTTCTAGGTCAGCAGCAGGCGTGTTTGAGCTTGAAGGGGGAGGAGTGGTTAATTCGTCCTTGTCAACTACTGTTACACATGTTCCATAGGGATACCTATACAAAAAAAAAATCTGTAAATGAGGAAAAACGATTTGCTGGTTTTTAAGGAATTGAGGAGACGACCGTACGGAGGAGACTCCTCGAACCGAGCGAAATTTTAAACCTCACACAGATGCATCGCTGCAAAGGGGGTGCTTTAAATTCGAGAGATCAATCTGTAGTACTCCGGCCTAAATCAAGAAAATGACCGTTCCAGAGTAAATTCGGTCACAAGAGAGGATGGGTTGATTTGTAGGAGGGAAGCTGAGAAATATGTGGAATCAATGGTAATCAAAGATTGTGGGTGTGTGTATTCTGAATATGATAAGCACTGAGTGATTGAAATTGCTCAATTGAGAGTAGTTGCTCAATTGATGAGTTGATGATCTCGTGTTGTCAGTTTGACGTGAGATTGATGATACTGATGATGCCAATGATTCAATCATGATTCATAGACTTATTTATATTGCTGGAATTTTAGACACCATGATTCCATGAAGTGTGACAGTTGATGGAATCAAGGAGTGGGGAAGTGGAGATCGTGTTTGAAACCAGTTGCTCAACGTGTGGAGACTTGGTCTACTTTCCACCCACTACCTCGTGAATTCCTTCAACTGATTGCACGACTTGCTCACATTCCATTGTGTGTTTGAACACACGTGTCGTAGACCGCCAGACCAAAACCCTAAGTGATATCCCCCCAAGTGACACGATTGACGTCTCGTGGTATATTAGTCAATTGATGACTTCGTGGTTTGATGGGACGATGAGTCCATGTAGTTGCTGAGTTGAACATGATGTTCTGAAACTCATGAGTTGAACTTGTCATGAGACAGAGGTATAGTTCTTACGATGATGTGAGCAAGTATTGCTCATTCGATGGATCGTTGAATATTGATTGTTGAACCAATATTCCTTGGTTTGAGCAAATATTTATCATCTGAGCAAGTGTTGCTCATGTGATGAATTGTTGAATATTTGATCGTCTGAGCATGTGTTGCTCATCTGATGGCTTATTGGCAGCGTACCAAATGTAGAACCGAGCATAATTAATAAAATTAATGACCATGAGGCCGTCGTAAAATTATTAAGCTTGGAATCTGGAATGATAATCCTTGGATTCAGAAACCCTAATTTGATCAATTGATGATCAATTCATGGTTCGTCAGAAGTTTAACAATGGGACGAAGGAGGGAGCGACTACATGGGACCGTGGATCAACCATGTAGTGTCCATATGCTCACGTGAGAAAATACGAAGAACTCCTGAAGAGTTGACGATTTGTTGGTGGAAGAATGATTAAATGCTGGCTTAAGCATTTATTCAAAATACTCGTCTGAGCCTTACGTGAGAAAACCTAATTAATTCCGACGAGGCGAGGGACCGACCATGGGGTCATGAAACCGGACCTGGGTTGTCACGTGACCGCCTGACGATCGCTTCATGAAAATCCAAAGTGTTTGGAAGAGTTTTGGACCTAATACGAGCAATTGTGCAAATTAGGTCAAAACTGTGAAAATTGATGGGACCGACTTCCGTGAGCCAAAGAGACAATCTTGGTCGGTCAAGATAGTGTGCTCGTGTCCCCAAGGCGTCTGCGTCTCAGTCCTGAGAATTTTGAAATTTTCTGGCGTGCAATTGAGCATCCATTCGAGAAAATATGCCAAAATAAGGGTTTCGACGAAACTGAGGAAAACACCATAAGATGATGAAAAATAATTATAAAATAAGGAATGAGGAGGCGTGGGACCGCAGTGGTCAAGGCATGGTCGGACGGTCGTGACCACGGTCCCGTGGTGCCTTTTCCTTAATTTTATAACATTTTGATGATTTTATGAAAAATTCATGAATTTTGAGAAATTTGATGAATTTAGGGAGTTTCCATGAATTGAGGGAGTTTTCATGAGTTCATGGAAGCAAAATATTTAAATAATAAAAAACACGGGCGTGTGGGACCATGGAGGCATGGCCGGCCGGCTATGGACCGGTCCCACGAGTTTTTCATAATTTTTTAATATTTTTAGGTATTTTTGATGATTTGAGGGAATTTTTCCTAATTTGAGAGAAATACCATAAAATCAAGGAATTTGATGAATTCAAGGAAAAATAGGATAATAATAAAATAATTAAGCAAAGGGCATGTGGGACTAGCTAGGGCATGGCCGGCCGGCTAGTGGCCCGGTCCCACAAGTTTTTCATAATTTTATTTTATTTATTATTATATGATGATTTGTGCAAAAATACCATGAAATCAAGGAGTTTTTCATGAAATTAGAGAAATAATAATAATAAAATAATAAGGAACCGTGGGGTGTGAGGCCGGTTGGGACCAAGGCATGGCCGGTTTGCCAATGGTCACGCCCCACACTCCTTTCCTTAATTTTATATTATTTTTAATGGATTGATGGAAGTACCATGAAACCGAGGAGTTTCCTCGAGACGAAGGCGATTTGATAAAATGAGAGAATTTTCATCAAATCGTGCAAAATAATAAAAATGCATTAAAAATATAAAACTGGTGTGGGATTGACCACGACATGGTCGGTCGGTCGTGTGTCCGTGCTCCCAGCACCTTGGTCAATATTTTTAATTATTTATTATTTTCTTCTCTATTTTGCATAGGTTCATCGTTTCGTTGTATTTTTGAAATACTCGTTCGTGCGATGACTGTTAGTGTATCGTCGTTGAATACACCTTCACCATTTGAATCAGGGCTTACTTAGAGATAGCTCAGATGCCCGGTTGTTGATTATTTATTACTAATTGTGGAATTCAGTGGAGAATAATTCACAAAACTGAGAAATAAGATGTTTATTATTAATTCATAAGATCAGCTGAGGATTCGACTACGAATTCAGAATAATAAAGTGAGCATTACCATTCCATGGGATCGTAGATTCGACCATAGAATCGGAGTAATTAAGATTTATCTATTACCATTTATGAGACCACTTGTGGATTCGATCACGAAATCGGAGTAATGAGATAATATAGTTATTGCTATTCTATGAGATCAAGCTGTGGATTCGATCATAGAATCAGAACAATTGTTTATTGCCATTCCATGGGACCAGTCGTGGATTCGACCGTGGAATAGGAGAAATAATAGATAATTCTGGGAATTCAGTAGTGAATGTCACGACAGAATTAATTTTAATTAGGAATAATTAACTTTGTGTCTCTATACTAGCAGAGCAAGCTATCTAGGAGCATTAATTATCCCGATATGAGCTTGTCGGTAAGCCATATCCTTTATATAGTCAGGGTAAACTTGTTGTTTGTTACTGAAGACGTTATCGCTCTATACTAGCAGAGCAAGCTGTCTAGGAGCCGTCCATCTCGTGATACTATATAGAAATAATCACTGAAAGTATTCAGTATTCATGAGATATGCCGTTGTCCAGTCATGAGACTACATATCTACATGTACTCTGAGAGAAAGTACTCTCCGTTGAGAATTCGATGAGAGACCCATGTCTCGGTACTCACGTCTGATTGCTGAATCAGAGCTTCGTATAATTATGAGTTTACAATTTTAGCCTTTGTCGAAAATCCACCATATAGAATTTCGTTACCTACTAGCCATGACAAACGAATACATGTTCACCAGTGAAAAATATACCGGTATGATCTTCTTGACTCGAATGATTCGGACAAGAAAATCGTCACAAGGCTCAGGGATTCGACCACTCTAAAAGAAAAGAATGATTAGACGCCAAAACAAAAAGAATAATTACCACTTCAAAATCAGAAAATATGTAAAGTCATACTCTGGATACAAGCCGCTTGCGTTTGGTAGAAGGATCTGGCTGAGTCGAAGAAGATGATCCACTTCTGTTTAACATGATGAAAGCAGATGGGATCGGCAAGAGAGTCCTTATTCCAAAGCGATAAGAGTTTTTCAGATTCCCCTGTATATATATGTGCACGGTGGAAACCCTAAAAGAGGACTGGACGACCGCAACAAGATTTATCCGATAAACGAGGATTCAACGCCAAACAAGTCGTACTTCTTGTTGAAACCGACATATCTGGAGGATGCAAGGAAGTTGTTTTTCCATATTCAGGGCAACAGACACTTCCCTGGTAATATTTATTTACTTTAACTTGATCATTCTATTGTTTGATTGTCACCATCTAGTGCTTTCCCCGCACTAGTGTCACTATTACGTGCTAAGCAGGGGACTTAATGTTGATGGTGGTTTTTAGTTCAGGGTCAAAATTGTAAAACCCTATATTTAATGTGTTATCATCCTGCAAAGGAATAAAGGCCATTTAAAAGTAATGAGTGTCCAGACCTCTTTACTTACATATGTATTGAGCAATTCAACATATTTATGAAGTTTATTCAGAATGGTGTGTGAAGCAACAACCCCTGATATTCTGTAAACTTTAACCTATTGCATTATGCACTAATGCATGAAATGCCTAGTATTTTCCAATGATATGTTCTCAGCTGAACTCTCAATATTGGCATGACATGACGATTAATGTTCACTCGCGGCGGAGTAGCATAAATCTCCCGAAGTGTCAGTATTGAGACCTGCATGAAAACACTCACATAGGCTACATCACTCTCTGACAAAGAGATCAGCGTGTTCACACACTTTTTAATTAAAAGTTAGCGCGATCGAACGCGTTTTAATTCCTTAAGAAAAATCTAGACTGTCTGTATCAGTCTTAAGAAACGATCACGGCCACACGATTTGTCCACGCAATTCAATAGGCCTAGCCTACTCCTAGCGGAACTAGGCGATCATCATAATGACCACCGGCGGGTCCACTAATATCCCTACCGATCGAATTTCATCCAACACTTCCGCAACGTTGTTGAACGCTAAACCTAACATGGGTGATCGCGCTATTGAAAGATAGCTCAAATGAGTTAAGACCGGCAAAAACGGTCTCAAAAATATCACGACCGTCTAACTTAGCTAGCCTGGTTGGACGGCTTAGATCTTCCTTCGAATGATTAAAGAAGTGCTAACGTGTTCATCGTCGACTCAGCTCCACCCTCGGTCGATCGACTTGCTCATAGCAAGACCAGAACGCATCAAATTGCTGGCCCAAAGTAGGGTGAACGCGCCGTTTTGAAACCCTAAAGTTGCGTTGCAGCGATATACTATTGTCGCAAATCGATCACAACCATCCATCTTCGCCAGCCAAATCAAGTGGCTTAGATTCATTTCAGGCGGCCTCGGAAGTGTTAGCATGCTCACTGGCAACCCACCTTTGCACACGGCCGATCGGCCTGTTCAAACTAACGCTTAATGTCTTGAATCGATCATCCAAAAGAGGGTCAGCCGCGCGGCTCCTAAACCCTAAAACTACATTAACAACAATGAAGAGCTGCCGCAAATCATCTCGTTCGTCCAACTTCGCTAGCTTAGTTGGATGATGTAGATTTATTTTCAGGAGGTCAACAGGGTAACGTTGTGATCATCGGCCACACCTCATCCAGAAGGAGTGATCGACCAAGTGGTAGCTCACCCATAGGGTTCTCAAACGATCACCCAAAGGTGGCCGGTCACGCTCCCTTTTCTAAGATGCTCAACTCGCGACTAACTTAAACGAGCTCTAAAACAACGATGCTTTCTGTACATCAATTATTTTCCAGCTGTTTGTTTGAAATATATGCTTGATATACATGGATTATAAGCGATTGTATAATTTCACAAATAACTTATTATTTAACCAAAAGCACTATGTGCTGATTTTAGAGGCGAGTCTCACGACTTAACCCATTCACTCGAGACATCAAACATGTCACAGACTGAGGGATGCTCACTGCGGTATTGGTCTGGCGGTTTACAGCGTGCGCGTGAAATGCGCCCATTACGAGAAAGTGTCAGGAAAGGACGGACGGTTAACGGTAATGAGAGTAGTGGGTGAAAGTGTGACCAGTCTTCCCTCATAATGGAAACACGATGATCACTACCTTCCACACAACTCCACTTATCCACTACTTAACTTCCTCCATTTCCTATGAGATCAGGGTGCGCTCAATGACTTACATAAATAGGTTTTCAACCTATTTCAAAAAGAGAACACAAGTGTTAACAACACAGGTATCCAGAAACCATAATCTGATATGAGTCATAAAACAACCACACCTCCATAATACAACATTCTGATCTCAAACACCTTCTTCGCTTCCCTCCCTAAGATCAACCCTTCTCCTTCACCTTGTGACCGAATTGAATCTGGAACGACCATTTCTTGGTTTAGGCCAGAGTCTTACAGATTGATCTCTCGAATCTAAAAGTACTCCCCTGCAGTGCATTTGTTTAGGGTTTGAATTCGTTTCACATTTACCAAAAACAGCAGAATCAGTTTTTACCCCAAAACAGGAGTATGCCTTGGACTTTATGGTTGATGAATCGGACTCGGATTCCTCGGATGAAGATTGATATTTTAGGAATTTTATGTAGATTTTGTGAGTAAATCACTTTGTAAACCCTCACGAGACTATAACTCATCCACTAGGGTTGCTTAGGGGTTCAAAGGCTTGATGCACGTGCTAAGTGCATACGTGTTTCCTACGAAAAGGAGTAGATTTGAAATGAACGAAAGTATGAATAGATTTTTTTTTTCCTTACGAAAATGAAACAATCGTTTATATGACGTTAACAAAACACGATTATAAGAATAGGATTGTATCTATGCATACGTTAACTGAAAAGGCGAGGGTACCCAACTATACCTCAAGCTAAAACTTTTCCTACCTATAAGTCCTTTATACGAAAGTGATTGTCTATGGACTGAGTCGAGACAATGCAATTAATCGGTTCACACTTCGTGTGATCGTCTATGGATACGAGATCGAGACAATACAACAACGAAGTATGTTACTTGATAAAAAGGTTCGGACTTAACCAAACACAATAGGATTCACTTATCAAGTAAATAGGAATTAACGTTTGTGTGATTTACTTTAATTATAATAAAATAATTATAATTCGGAAATATACACAACAAGATTCTGTTAACGAGGAAACCGCAAATGCAGAAAAACCCCGGGACCTTGTCCAGAATTGAATACTCTCAGGATTAAGCCGTTACACAAAATTACACCTAACTTCGTATAGTTGAGACCAAGCAACTAAACCTATAGTTCACCTAGTTCCGTATGTATTCCCACGCCTCCAACCTATGAATAAGTCACGTACTTGGAACAATTCCTTTGGTTAGTATTCCAAACAGTAAAGGAACAAAAAATCTGTTTGGTATCAACTCTATTCAACCAAGTGATATGAGTCGGACAAAGGCTCTTCTGTTTATCTTAACATAAACTCCTTCGTCAGGTCTTTGGATCTATCTTATGTTCAATTACCGAAGTAATCGTTTAAGGTTAATCCAACAACACTATTAATCCAAAGAATTGTGCTGATGCCGATCTACTCAATTAATCAATCCAATCTATCACAAGGATAAACCGATTATTAATTGGATCTTCTTTTACCGAAACAAGTATTGTGCACACCAAAGATTATGAACTCACAAATCCGAAATATTCAATATCTTCTTCGTCTTCAAATCTTCTTAGATCTTCAATAAACACCTGCACACAATCACTTGAATCTCTTGTGATCAATCACGCACAGAACGGAGTCTGTTAAGAATGGATTATCACAAGATCGTCTTTAGAACTAACAACAGTCTAAAGATCCCCGTCGAAACTCTGAACTAGTTTGACTGAATCTTATATCAGAAGAGAAGATTCTCAAGCATAAACAAACTAGGTGCAATCAAAGTTCAACCACCGTTAGTCAATCAAATCAATGAAAACAAAAGATAAACCGCAATTATCTAGTTTCCCACCAACGGTACTCGTAGAGCTTCTCAATCCCAAAGAAGACTTTAAACTGAGCGGTCGTAAGATATTTTGCCTAATTAGGTTACTCTCCTCTCCGAATAGGCGGCTACACCAGTAATAATACAACAAAGAGGAAGTTTGTTGTTACGAAGGATTAGTTTGCTAGAAAGGCAAACTTCAAGTATTTATAGACAAGGAAGTTTGGACACCAAGGAATTTCCAAAACCGAAAATATTCTCAAGATATTCATTAAAGAACAAATTCGGTTTTCATAATTCCTGGAAATGCTCTGTCCAAAAATAATGATCGAAATCTCTCAGAAAATCTCTAATTAGTAAATGCACATTACTAATTCTTATTTTCCTAAAAATGAAGTTAAATACCTTAATTAAAAGATTCTTAACTTATTTATGTTTCGATCCTGGGATTCTCTTCCCTTAGCTATTAAGGAATAACTTTGAACAATTAAATAATAAACATTCATTGCACGTGTTCAAAGAATGTCGACATCTTAACTTTGTAAGTTCTTTTTCACACTTACAACCTTGAAACCGATTTTCCACACTTCCAAATAAGTTTAGAATTGGTTCATCTGACTTTCGAGAACTATGCGATTGATCAAATAACATTCAATCACAATCATGGGTTTAACAGTTCTACCAAAATAAGTTTCGATTCTACTTTCCATGTGAGTATTGTGCATAGTCACACTAGCTTTCCAAAATTCGGCTGACTAGGTACTAGGATAGGTTCACCACATATATATGGTATCTAACTTATATGTGTTGCACATGTCCATAGGATCGGTTCCCCTTTTCCTAAAAACGTGTTGCACATGTCCATAGGATCGATTCCCCTTTCTGTTATAAACCTTGTTGCACCTCATACAAGGATCGGTTCCACTTTATGAAAAGGGGTGCAGTACATCATAAAGGGGAACCGATCCTTGTATGGGGTGCAACAAGGTTTATAGCAGAAAGGGAAACCGATCCTATGAACATGTGCAACACATTTTTAGGCAAAGGGAAACCGATCCTATGGACATGTGCAACACATATAAGTTAGATACCATATATATGTGGGGAATCGATCCTAGTACCTAGTCAACCGAATTTTGGAAAGTTAGTGTGACTATGCACAATACTCACATGGAAGGTAGAACCGAAACTTGTTTTGGTAGAACCGTTAAACCCATGATTGTGATTGAATGTTTGTTTAATCAATCACATAGTTCTTGAAAGTCAGATGAACCAATTCTAAACTTGTTTGGAAGTGTGGAAAATCGGTTTCAAGGTTGTAAGCGTGAAAGAGAACTTACAAAGTAAGGATGTCGACATACTTTGAACACGTGCTATGAATGTTTATTTCTTTAGTTGTTCAAAGTTATTCCTTAATAGCTAAGGGAAGAGAATCCCAGGATCGAAACATAAGTAAGTTAAGAATCTTTTAATTAAGGTTATTAATTTCATTTTGTAGGGAAATATAAGAATTATTAATGTGCATTTACTAATTAGATTTTCCGAGAGATTTCGATCATTATTTTTGGACAGAGCATTTCCAGGAATTATGGAAACCGAATTTGTGCTTTAATGAATATCTTGAGAATATTTTCGGTTTTGGAAATTCCTTGGTGTCCAAACTTCCTTGTCTATATATACTTGAAGTTTTCCTTTCTAGCAAACTAATCCTTCGTGACAGCAAACTTCCTCGGTTGTGTTGTTACTGGTGTAGCCGCCTATTCCGAGAGGAGAGTAACCTAATTAGGCGAAATCTCTTATGGCCGCTCATTTTAAAGTCTTCTTTGGGATTGAGAAGCTCTATTAGTACTGTTGGTGGGAAACTAGATAATTGCAGTTTATCTTTTCTTTTTCGATTGATTTGATTGACTAACGGTTGTTGAATCTTTAATTGCACCTAGTTTGTTTATTCTTGAGAACCTTCCCTTTTAATATAAGGCTCACTCAAAATAGATCAAAGATTTAACGTTTCTACGGATCTAAGTTTTTTCTAGATTCGTAAGATAGATTCATTGATTTGCCATTGTTAACAGACTCCGTTCTGTGCGACAAATCAATAAGGAATCAAGTTTGTTTTTAGAGATTGTTACTTTGAAGATTAAATCGAAGATTGAAGATTTTGAAGATTTGAAGAAGAAGTTGTTGTGAATTATTAAAAAGATATATTATATCTAATCCTAAAGAGAACGTTTGTTCTGCTAGGATAATTGGGTATCAAATATCTATTGAGAACTTCAGTTCTGCTTGATATTATCAAATCAAGAATACTGTTGAAGCTGAGTAACTAGGATTTTAGTTTACTTAGTATTGTCTACACGAAGTTGCAGGTTTACTTTTGTAGCGTTTTAATTCAATTGAGTATTCAAAACTGGACTAGGTCCCGGGGTTTTTCTGCATTTACAGTTTCCTCGTTAACAAAATTCTGGTGTGTGTGCTTTACTTTATTTCCGTATTATAATTGTTTTTATATTATAATTAAAGTAAATACACTTGTACGTGTAGATGGGGAAAAACGATTTGCTGGTTTTTACGGAATTGAAGAGTCGTCCGTGTGGAGACTCCGTGAACCGAGCGAAATGTTGAAACTCACACAGATGCACTGCAATAAGGGAGTGATTTAAGTTCGAGAGATCAATCTGTAAGACCCCGGCCTAAACCAAGAACAATAGCCGTTCCAGAGTCAATTCGGTCACAAGAGAGGATGGGTTTATCTGTAGGATGGAAGCTGAGAAATGTGTGAGATCAATGGTGATCTGAGATTGTAGGTGTGTTGTGAATTCAGCATAAGAATGCTCTGAATGATTGAGTTTTTCCCAATTGAGAGTGATTTCTGTGAGTTCGTGTAGACGAAAGATTGTCTGTATGAACTTTGATAAGAAATTGCTCGTTTAGGCGACTGTTGTTCGAATGTTCGAAAACTTATGTCCTTTCAATCAGGATTCAGAAACATTTTATAATGCCGGAGTTGAAAACACCATGATCCCATGAAGTGAGACAGTTGCTGGAATCAGAGAGTGGGAAGTGGGAAATCGTGTTTAAAACCAATTACTCATCGTGCGGAGACTTGGTTAACTTTCCACCCACTACTTTGCTGACTCTTCCAACTAATTGCACGACTCGCTCACATTCTCATCGTGGGTGAACACACGTGCCGTAGACCGCCAGACCAAAACCCTAATTAATATCCCCCCATGTGACACGATTGAAATCTCGTGATTGTGGAGTCAGTTGCTGACTTTATGGGACGATGAGCCAATGTAGTGCTGAGTTGAACATGATTAGAAAATGTTCTGAAACTCGTGAATTTAATATGTTTGCTGAGACGAGGTATCATTATAACCTAAGACGAGCAAAAATGTGTTGATGAATTGTTTAATATTGATAGTTGGACCAATATTCTTTGATTTGAGCAAACATTGCTAGTCTGAGCGAATATTTTTAATTGAGTAAATATTTCCGGTTCGAGCGAATATTGCTAGTTCGAGCAAATATTGCTAGTTTGAACAAATATTGTTCTTTTGATGAATTGTTGGTAGCTGAACCAAATAAAATATTAATTTAAGTTACTGACTGCTGATTCGAGCAAAATAAATATGAATGTTAATCATGGAATCAACATAAAATTATCAAAGCGTTCGAATCTGCTCAGAATCACGTTTCTGCAAAGCTCTGGATTCAAAACCCTAATTTTTTACCGAGATAATGATTTATTGCAAATCACATGAAACCGGCTACATGGGATGACGGGTTCACCATATAACGCCTAGATGCTCGAATGAGCAAAAACACCAAAGTCTCTTGAGGACCAGTTGGTGAAAGAATGATTAAATGCTGGTTCAATCATTTACTGAAATAATGCTCGTGTGAGCGACAAATAATTAAAACCTATTTTATGGAAAATATGAGGGACCGGCCAAGAGGTCATGAGACCGGTTCTTGGTGGTCGTGGGACCAGTAGATGGTCGTTTAAGCGAACTTCCAATTGTTTGGAAAGAGTTCGAACCTAATATGAGCAGCTGAGCAAATTAGGTTAAAATCATGAAGCACGCGGGACCAGCTGTTTGCAAGCCTCGGGGTCACCCTTGGTCGGTCAAGGGGATGTACCCGTGTCACCATGATGTCTGTGCTTCAGTCCTGAGAATTTTGATACTTTCTGATGCACGTTTGAGCAACATTTGGAGAAAATATGCAAAATCCATGGTTTTGCTGAAACCGGCAAAAATACATGAGATGATGGAAATAATAAATAAACATGAAATCACAAGGTGTGGGACCGGCCACGGCTAGGGCATGGCTGGCCTGCTGACACGCGGTCCCACATGCTTTCCCCAGTTTATGTGATTTCATGTATTTTAATTTGATTTTAAGGGAAATTCCATGAAACTGGAGAGTTTGGCGAAATTAGGGAACTTCCATGAGATGAGAGACATAAATTAAAATATAAAATAGGGAATGAGAGTGCGGGACCGGCAATGGTCATGGCATGGCCGGCCGGCCAATGGGCGCGGGTCCCAAGACACTCTTCCCAATTTTATGTAATTTTGATGAATTTAGATAACTTTTCATAAAATCAAAGGGATTCGTTGAAAACCAAGATATTTTGTTGAAATCAAGGAGTTTTCATGAAATCAGGAAACCAAACACCAAATAATAACAAAATAGTGGGCGTGTGGGACCGGCTAGGGCATGGCCGGCCGGCTAGAGCCCGGTCCCACAAGTTTTCCTAATTTTTTAGTATTTTCATGATTTTAGAGAAAATACATGAAATTAGGTAATTTTAGGGAAAATTCATAAAATCAAGGAATTTTCATAATTTGAGAAAGAATAATAAAATAATGGGACGTGAGGTGTGGGAACGGCCAAGGCATGCGGCCGGACGGCGGTCCCGCGACACCTTTCCCTAATTTTATTATTTTTGATAAAATCATGTGATTTAGATAAAATACATGAAATTAGGTAATTTTATGGAAAATTCATGAAATCAAGGGAATTTTCATAATTTAAGAGGATAATAATAAAATAATAGGGACGTGAGGTGTGGGACCGGCCACGGCCAAGGCACGAACGGCTGGTGCTCGGTCCCGCAACACCTTTCCCTAATTTTATTATTTTTGATAAAATCATGTGATTTTAGAGGAAATACATAAAATTAGATAATTTTCATGATTTTAGGGAAAATTATGATAAAATATGAAATTGGACGCGGGACTGGTCACGGCATGACCGGCCGGTTGGTGAGCCCAGTCCCCTGGCGCCCCTGCTAATATTTTATTATTTTTCCTTCCTATTTTGCATAGGTTCCTCATTCATTCGTATCTTTTGAAATGCTCGTTTGTGCATTCAAAATGCTGGTCTGTGCATCGTTTGTTAAGTACACTTGCATCATTTTTGTCAGGGCTTATTCGATGCTTAGACGCCTGTCTCGTTGAGTATTTATCACTAACCCGTGGAATTCTGTTGGGAAGAACCACGAATTGAAGTGACGAAATATAACGAAGAATCGTAGAATATTGCTGGATATTCAGGCGATTAATTGATGATTCATAGAATATTGATGGATATTCAGGTGATGGCTCGTAGAATATTGCTGGATATTCAGACGATTTAAGATAATTAATTGCCGGCTCTATACTATAAGGGATTCCTGTCTAGGAGCATTAATTATCTGAGGGTTGAGCAATATGAACTTGCTGGAGTATCATATTCCTCTTGCGTAGTCGGGGAAAATCTGATTACATCCCGAAGACATTGTCGCTCTATACTAGCAGGCATGCTTTCTAGGAGCCGCCCAATCTTTCGATTCTACATAGTACGAGATGTGCCGTTGTCTCAGCTGAGAGACTACACATCTAAATCTTCCCTGAGAAACTTTCTTCATCAGAGGTGGCATGAGATTTCATGCATAGAGACATGAGTCTCGATACTCATCTGATTGTCGGATCTGGAGTAATTACTGAAATTGCACAGTATTCATGGGATATGTCGTGGTCTCAGCTGAGAGACTACACATGTACATGTACTCTGAGAGACATCCTTCTCAGTCAGAGATTTATGGCATGAGCTTTCATGCTTTAATGAGAGACATGAGCCTCAATACTCATCCGGTTGCCGAATCTGGAGTATAGTTTTACAATTCTACCCTTTGTCGAAAATCCACCATCTACATTAAGTCCCCTGCTTAGTGAGGAAAAGTCATGTTCCTCAGCCAGCATTGAATGGTGATTTTCCGGGTACAACAGAAATAAGTAATTGAACTTAGTCAGAGGATAAGACATTACCGTATTTCGACTGAATGAGCAGACCATGGTTTGAGCGAAAACCCCGGTGCAATAATAGAGCATCGTCCAGTCAACATAAATTGGTGTAGAACCGCTGATTTAATGATGGAATCTTGGTTCCTTCAGGATTCACGGGCCCGACCCAAAAAATAAATCCTTGTTTTAGGAATAGACGCTTGTTCGTTCGTTAGTTTAAGGAACAAACAAAATAGACCTGAGTCTAATGATATAAAATTATGTCTATGTGCTTTCACGAAAACCAAAATTTTATTTTATATGTGAGATTTCACAAAGTGGAATAAACTCTTGTTTCAAAGGTGGATGCTCGTACGAGAGAAAAGTTTTTTTTTTTGAATAGACGTGCGTCTATTAGTAATAAAATTTTGTTTATGAGCTTTCATGAAAATTTTATCTTCGAGCTTTCGGAAATCTTTGAAAATATACTCTCGCTTAAAAGACAGATGCTCGTGCGAGGGAGCAAAAATATATAGATATATTTTTCAAATTTACGTGAGTTTCACGTTAAATATATATATTTTGTAAAATCAATGTTTTGATTTTGAACAACAGTTGAAAGTAGACAATTATAAATGGTGAAATAATGTCTGTATGTGAGTTTTCAAAATTGTAGAATGGACGTCTGTCCAATTTTTTGAAAAACCAGTGGATGTTAAATTCACGTGAGTTGTTCACGGTTCTATGAACATCAAGTCATGATTTTGAATAATTAAATTTGCTCGTCTTTGCAGGTTTGACGGAACGAGCAAGTTTTCGAAATTCTGACCTTATAATCACTACAGCTAGTGAAATTTGTAAATAGGTAAGAGTTGGATTGTTACCATTTTTGCAGACGCTGATGTGAGTACCTTTGTTATGCTTTAATTTCACTGCTTTGATGAAATTTGCACCTTTGAATGATATTCTGAAGTAAAAATATCACATGGATGTTGCACCTACTTTGCAGAGATGTCAAACGGCGGTTATGAGACTCCTTCAGTTGATGAAGAGGAAGAAGCGGTGACTAAGAGTTCTCCAAATGCGAATGACGAATTCTTCTTGGTCAAAAATAAACCCGAAAAACGGCATCCAGGTTAGAGCACTGTAAAGTCCCATGTCTCTTTGGTGAGTTGTTAGCGCTCCTCACATCATGAATTTTTCTTTTCCGTGCAATTAGGATCACGAGACCAAGGTTTGTTATTCCTTTGCAGAACTTTGCTCCGTCAAGTATTGACGGTCTTCAATTCCGTGCTGCTGGGCAGACGGTTTCAGACTCGAGTGTTGAAGAAGAGGCCGAAGTAAGTATTTCTTCATATAACTTCGTAGATAAGATGCTCATTATTGAGAATATGTCCAGGAGGATGTCTCCATGGAAGTAGAGAGTACTGGTGATGCTCGTTCGGAGAATGACGATAAAGAAAACTCCTAAAGCTCAAAACTGAATGAAAGTAATGTTGTTGTTGATGTTGAGACAAGCAATTCTGGTTCTTTGAACGCTTCAGAGCCCACCCAAATAAGTATTTCTCTTGCATTTTATCCATAGAAGCATAAACTTGTTGATTCATGAATGCATAAATGAGAATCCATGTGAATATATGAAAAGCTTTGCCGAAATACGTCACCAGAAAATTCAGAACTTAGCTGTTTAGCAAAAATGCTGTAGAATCTTCGTCCGATGTCAGATTTTTGCGATCCACCCATGTATCCTTATGCCCAGGAAATTTCCAAGCTTTATCAAAGAAGATTTTTAAGTTTTGAGCACGTCCAGGGCCTAAAAAAGGAAAAACAGTAAACTTCCAGGAGACTTTCAGAACTTTTTCAGACTGTAAGTTGTCTAATGTTTTGACCGCATCTCCTTGCTCGTTCATTGGATTGTTATGAAATTTTGACATGTGGTATAGGACATCCATGCAAAGATAATGGTATATAACTCATCCTCAGATTACTTGTAGATTGCTCCCAGTTAGTCATCTTGCACAGGGAAGAGTAAAGTCTCTTCAGAAGAGCTTGCCTCAAAACGTATTTTCATGACTTTCATTCTATTTTCTCGTGCCTCGAGTGTATAATGATGAACCCTGATGATGTTGGACTGCTTGTATAATTTATTTTTATGATATCATTTCGTCTCATGTTTAGATTGCTCTAACCTCATGTAATCTTCGTATTAGGTGCCAAATACCGAAGTTGAGGATATTGAAACCAATAAGGATAACTCGAGATGTTCTGGAGTTGTTGATGAAGAGACAACCATCCCTGCACTTCAAGGCCATGAGAAGGTTGTCACTGAAGTTATGGAAACTTCGATTGTTGCTGCTTCAGTGATAGAAGAAACCGAGCCACCAGCAGAGAATACTGAAGAAAATGTTGCCCTGATTATAGAGGTTACCCCAGTAACTGAGAATCGTATAGTGGTGTATTAACACCCAAGTGCAGGGGTTGTTTTGGTCCTCCATTCGATGCATCACTCCCATACCACGAACTGGTTTGTGGAGGATTTCAATACTATTGATTCATTTGAGATCAGGACCCTTTGATTGGTACATGAGCATGGTGCTTGCAGCCATCTTGTCTTTATCAACCGTAAAACATCACGTCTGAAACCCTGGTCACGGGACCATAGCTGAGGTTGCTTTCGAGAGGGGATGATGTAATGAACATGGTTTCATGTCCCGGCAGTAGCATCACTTTTATGATGAATGATTAGCACGAGAGAGTCTGGCGCCACAAGTCTTGGACTGTGAAAATGATCGTCATGATTAGCGGACCGTCATTCCCAGTATTTTGTAAAATCTCTCCTTTTCGTTTTCTCTCCTTTTCCCAGTATTGGATAGAGGGCCCAGGTAGAAAAATTGATATGAAGACCTAGGTGGTCTAAGTTGGAGGTACCGTGATGAAGTACTTAGTGGAAAGACCTGGTGAACACCGCTCGACTGTGGAAGTCATGAATCCCGTCTAAGAATTGTTGCTTGTATGTTGTACGCTCTGGAAGCTGTAGGGACCTCATACAAGGTCGGAATTTGATGATTGACCCCAACTTTTGAATCTAAGAGGATGAGTTATCTCATGAGAAAAGAATAAATCAATTTGGAGTTGTAGAGATCAGCCAATGGAGCGTGCACATTTGTAATTTGTAATCCCGTACAGATTTTTCAGATTCCATAGACCTGACGGTAAAGGCCATATCTTGCAGCTCGTATATCCGATTGATGTTCCCTTTTGGTATATTGTAGAAGAAACATAGACGAACATCTTTCGTTGAGGAAGTATTGTCCCATTCCTCACCCATTGGTACGTTTTTGTAAACCCATGGCCCGAAGTGTGTTGTATCTCATTTGTAGAGGTGATGAGAACATCTTGTAGAAGACTTTGGATTGTGCCCACCAGTCGTACAAGCTTTGGGAATACTTTCATGTGAGCATTTTATCAGGTCTACACATCTTGATATGAATTATTAGTGCTTGGAGAAGTCCGCTTCGTCAAGTAATACTTCATAGAACGGTCAGTTGATGAAGCCTTGTCATGAGGATGTTGCTCCTGAGACCGTTGTTGATGCTGAGATCACAACTGAATTTTCTCCAGAAATTCTTGTTGATGCTGAGACCAGGGATAAAGTTCCTCCAGATATCCTTGTTGATGCAGATACTATGGTCGGAGTTGCTCCCGACACCAAAAAGGCTAGAACCATGATCATCGACATAATATTTGCTCCTTCATCCAGTGAGTCTCGTGAAGTGGCTTTGTCAGAGAATTGATGTTGTTGTGGTAGAGAGTATCAGCATTTTTCATACTGGATGTGATTGGTGAAGAGAGAAAGTTCCTCAATCATGCAGGGGCTTGTGATGTAGAGAAATCCCGTTGATGAAGTTTCGCGGAATCACCTCAGGGTTTCCCAGTGTATATTGAAGGAGTTAGTGCCCTTCATGTATGAATGATGTTGCAAGGCTTATCGATTGTAGTTTAGTTACACTTTGATCGTGCTGGCGTTGAATCAATGTGTCGTCGTCGTCGAGATATTTGTGTTGAAGCCAGACGCGCTACTATTGCAGGTGTACTCTTTGATTGGGAGTACAATTTGAAGGCTTCTTAGATGCTTGAGCGTTGAAGCATATATTCCTTAAGCGTCGAACGTCTTATAGGTTTGATCATCTCGGACCTGGAGTATCTTCTGTTGATTCAGCATCCCTTTTGTTGCAGTTGTGGGATTCGACACTTGTGCAGACATCAGAGCTTTCTGATTTTGTCGAACACATGGATTTGCAGGAGAAACGCCCAAATTATTTTTTGTCGTGTTTGTACATCATCTCATAAATGAATGTTCCAGTGGTTGATTCGGAGAAACGTCAGATTCAACCACTTGGTAATATACTAATGTGGTTAACCTACCATTCATAACGTCTTGTGGAGTTGCTAGCATAATTAAGTCCCCATGCTAGGATAGCATGTGAGGAAATAAATGACATAGACATGGAATGTGACTTGCCTGAGTGTGGAACCTCTTGATGAATTCTATGCATCTTTTGCAGGTTCTTGCTTCAACCTCGTCAAAGTTTGAAATTCCTCAAAGTACTCTGATGATGGAATGTCCGTCAAATCTTCTGGATCAGAACTTTATTCGTTGGAGAGATGTGTAACCAAAGGCGCTTTGTAAGTACCCATATTTTTAGCGTGGATCCACGCTCGTCTGAAGGATATGTCATATCCTGGATCTTCCTGATTATGTGAAACTTGGTTTCTGTCCAGGTTGAATTTATGTTCACTTTGAGAGTGATGCATCCATAAGTATTTCCGAGCGCTCCTTCAAGGCCTCTGATTGAGATGGGAGCATGAGTAGATTCTTGTCTCGTGATGCCCTTGGATCCAATGGTTTTCATTGGAATGTTGTTGACGGCGGTGCCAGCATCGATCAACGTTCTTCCAAATTCGTTTCTTCTGAGATTGACTGTGTTAAGCAGTCCCCAGTCGTACATCTATTGATTTGCAGCTGGAGGCTCAAGAAGTATTTCCAGAATATACTTCTTGACACGATGTGGTTCTGTGAACATGTCTCTCCTTTGTGCCTTCTGCAGATAAAGCAATTCACATTCGAAGGATTGAACTGCCACTTTGATAGGTTGTTCAAAGAGTGTAAAGGTTCTGACTGGGAGAGGATTCTTGTGTACTCCTTCAGTCCCCAGTTGAAGCTATTGTGGATCAACCTTCTCTTTGAAAATGTGCTTCGAAACTCCGCAGTCGCTTGTGGGATGATTGACGAACCTGTGGAAGCGGCAGTAACGAGGACTTTTCATGTCTTCTTCAGTTGGTTATTTCTTGACATATGGAAACTTGATTGCACCATCTTGGACCCAGACATCCAGGAGTTTGATCACCTCTTTAATGGAAAAAGGAAAGTCAGGTGCTTCTTGATCAGGAACTCGCGTTGGTCAGAGGCTTGTGAATCTTGCTCATCCTTCCTTTGTGCTTTTGAAGGAGCTGGGGTATGCTTGCGCAGCGGTTTGGCTTTCCATTTGCTCCGTTCTCCAACAGTGTTTGTGGAAGGATGGAGGTTTTACTACTTCTTGATCAGAAGTCTGCCATCTCGAGTGTCTCGCGGTTCTTCAAACTTTGTAGCTTTTGTTCATTCCAGTAAAGCGGGCACAGTAGTTGCCGATCACTTCGCCGCTTCATGAAGCTCTGAGAAGGTCTGGAAACAAAGATTTTCCAATAAAGCTATGTAGACCGGGATCATGCCGTTGATACACAAGTCTACCAGTTGCTTCTCCGTGACGTTTGGACAATGACATTCCAAGACTTGAATTTGAACCCTTTCACATAATCATCGGGATGTTCACTGCTCCTTTGAATCATCCTTCCTAGATCAGAGAGAGCGACTTGTTCTAACACGAAAAATTATTTTCTGTAGAAAGCATTAACCATCTCTCCCTAATCGGTGATACTTCCTGGTGCGATGTTGTTGTACCAGGTGTATGCCCTTCCTTTCAAGGATTTTGAAAATTCCTCCAGACAGACGACATGGTTGTGCTCGTGTTCGCCCAATAATTCCAGAAACCGAGAAATATGTTTTTGAGTATTGCATGTTCCATCATAAAGAATGAATGTTGGAGCGGTATAACCTTTTGAAATAGGAATCCTCTGTATGGCAGTATGGAGGTTGGTGACGATGGACGGATGATGTCTTGTCTTTTCATTGATCCTCAAAAAAGCACTCCATATCTTCACGAATGATGAAACTTGCAGGTTCCGTTGCTGGAGAGTCATCTGCAGCTTTGCGGAATTCTTCATCATGTACAACATGGATTGGAGAGATTTCAGGATCAGCGGTTGAAGATGTTTCTTTAGCTTTTCCTTTCTCGCGCTGAGGCTGAGTTCGTTCAGACGCAAGATTGACTGTGAGAGTTTTAAAATAAACACACAACTGCTTCTGTGTTGCATCCACGTCAGTCTGAACCTTCATGAGATCAACTATGGTAGGCTGATTTCCTATGGTTTCTTTAGGATACCGACCGAAGAGTGAATTGTTGATGGCGCCAGCGCCGTCACTTGCAGGGGTGATCACTGGAGCACCAGTGCTTGGAGGAGTAGTAGTAACATGTGGCATGACATTGTTGGCTGGAGGAGTGGTATTAGCGGTACCACTGAAGCCTGCAATGTTGAGAGGAGTAGTACTTGCGATTGCAGTATCATTAGAAATTGCGATGTGAGAGTCGGGTGTTGAACCCGGATTGGTAACTGAACCAGACCTAAGATCAACCATCTTTGTGAGATTGTGAGATTGCAACCGAGAGAATGATCTCCCACTGTGGACGCCAATCTGTAGATGGGGAAAAACGATTTGCTGGTTTTTACGGAATTGAAGAGTCGTCCGTGTGGAGACTCCGTGAACCGAGCGAAATGTTGAACCTCACACAGATGCACTGCAAGAAGGGAGTGCTTTAAGTTCGAGAGATCAATCTGTAAGACCCCGGCCTAAACCAATAATAATTGTCGTTCCAGAGTCAATTTGGGAGGATGGGTTGATCTGTAGGAGGGAAGCTGAGAAATGTGTGAGATCAATGGTGATATGAGATTGTAGGTGTGTTGTGAATTCAGCGTAAGAATGCTCTGAATGATTGAGTTTTGCCCAATTGAGAGTGATTTCTGTGAGTTCGTGTAGACGAAAGATTGTCTGTATGAACTTTGATAAGAAATTGCTCGTTTAGGCGACTGTTGTTCGATGTTTGAAAACTCATGTCCTTTCAATCAGGATTCAGAGACATTTTATAATGCCGGAGTTGAAAACACCATGATCCCATGAAGTGTGACAGTTGCTGGAATCAGAGAGTGGGAAGTGGGAAATCGTGTTTAAAACCAATTACTCATCGTGCGGAGACTTGGTTAACTTTTCACCCACTACTTTGCTGACTCTTCCAACTGATTGCACGACTCGCTCACATTCTCATCGTGGGTGAACACACGTGCCGTAGACCGTCAGACCAAAACCCTAATTAATATCCCCCCATGTGACATGATTGAAATCTGGTGATTGTGGAGTCAGTTGCTGACTTTATGGGACGATGAGTCCATGTAGTGCTGAGTTGAACATGATTAGCAAATGTTCTGAAACTCGTGAATTTAATATGTTTGCTGAGACGAGGTATCATTATAACCTAAGACGAGCAAAACTGTGTTGCTGAATTGTTGAATATTAATAGTTGGACCAATATTCTTTGATTTGAGCAAATATTGCTAGTATGAGCGAATATTGATAATTGAGTAAATATTGCCGACTCGAGCGAATATTGCTAGTTCGAGCAAATATTGCTAGTTTGAACAAATATTGTTCTTTTGATGAATTGTTAGTAGCTGAACCAAATAAAATATTAATTTAAGTTACTGACTGTTGAGTCGAGCAAAATAAATATGAATGTTAATCATGGAATCAACATAAGATTATTAAATTTTTCGAATCTGCTCAGAATCACGTTCCTGCAAAGCTCTGGATTCAAAACCCTAATTTTACCGAGATAATGATTTATTGCAAATCACATGAAACCGGCTACATGGGATGACGGGTTCACCATATAAAGCCTAGATGCTCGAATGAAAAAAAACACCAAAGTCACTTGAGGACCAGTTGGTGAAAGAATGATTAAATGATGGTTCAATCATTTACTTAAATAATGCTCGTGTGAGCGAAAAATCATTAAAACCTGTTTTATTGAAAATATGAGGGACCGGCCAAGAGGTCATGAGACCGGATCTTGGTGGCCGTGGGACCAATACATGGTCGTTTGAGCGAACTTCCAATTGTTTGGAAAGAGTTCGAACCTAATATGAGCAGCTGAGCAAATTAGGTTAAAATCATTAAGCACACGGGACCAGCTGTTTGCAAGCCTCGGGGTCACCCTTGGTCGGTCACGGGGATGTTCCCGTGTCACCATGATGTTTGTGCTTCAGTCCTGAGAATTTTGATACTTTCTGATGCACGTTTGAGCAACATTTGGAGAAAATATGCAAAATCCTTGTTTTTTCTGAAATCGGCAAAAATACATGAGATGATGGAAATAATAAATAAACATGAAATCACAAGGTGGGGGACCGGCCACGGCTAGGGCATGGCCGGCCTGCTGACATGCGATCCCACATGCTTTCCCGAGTTTTATGTAATTTCATGTATTTTAATTTGATTTTAAGGGAAATTCCATGGAACTGGAGAGTTTGGCGAAATTAGGGAACTTCCATGAGATGAGAGACATAAATTAAAATATAAAATAGGGAATGAGAGTGCGGGACCGGCAATGGCCATGGCATGGCCGGCCGACCAATAGGCGCGGGTCCCAAGACACTCTTCCCAATTTTATGTAATTTTGATGAATTTAGATAACTTTTCATAAAATCAAAGGGATTTGTTAAAAACCAAGATATTTTTTTGAAATCAAGGAGTTTTCATGAAATCAGGAAACCAAACACCAAATAATAATAAAATAATGGGCCTGTGGGACCGGCTAGGGCATGGCCGGCCGGCTAGAGCGCGGTCCCACAAGTTTTCCTAATTTTTTAGTATTTTCATGATTTTAGAGAAAATACATGAAATTAGGTAATTTTAGGGAAAATTCATAAAATCAAGGAATTTTCATAATTTGAGAAAGAATAATAAAATAATGGGACGTGAGGTGTGGGACCGGCCAAGGCATGCGGCCGGCCGACGGTCCCGCGACACCTTTTCCTAATTTTATTATTTTTGATAAAATCATGTGATTTAGATAAAATACATGAAATTAGGTAATTTTATGGAAAATTCATGAAATCAAGGGAATTTTCATAATTTAAGAGGATAATAATAAAATAATAGGGACGTGGGGTGTGGGACCGGCCACGGCCAAGGCACGACAGGATGGTGCTCGGTCCCGCAACACCTTTCCCTAATTTTATTATTTTTGATAAAATCATGTGATTTTAGAGGAAATACATAAAATTAGGTAATTTTCACGATTTTAGGGAAAATTATGATAAAATATGAAATTGGACGCGGGACTGGTCACGGCATGACCGGCCGGTTGGTGAGCCCAGTCCCATGGCGCCCCTGTTAATATTTTATTATTTTTTCTTCCTATTTTGCATAGGTTCCTCATTCATTCGTATCTTTTGAAATGCTCGTTTGTGCATTCAAAATGATGGTTTGTGCATTGTTTGTTAAGTACACTTGCACCATTTTTGTCAGGGCTTATTCGATGCTTAGACACCTGTCTCGTTGAGTATTTATCACTAACCCGTGGAATTCTGTTGGGAAGAACCACGAATTGAAGTGACGAAATATAACGAAGAATCGTAGAATATTGCTGGATATTCAGGCGATTAATTGACGATTCATAGAATATTGCTGGATATTCAGGTGATGGCTCGTAGAATATTGCTGGATATTCAGACGATTTAAGATAATTAATTGCGGCTCTATACTAGAAGGGCTTCCTATCTAGGAGCATTAATTATCTGAGAGTTGAGCAATATGAACTTGCTGGAGTATCATATTCCTCTTGCATAGTCGGGGAAAATCTGATTACATCCCGAAGACGTTGTCGCTCTATACTAGCAGGCATGTTGTCTAGGAGCTGCCCAATCTTTCGATTCTACATAGTACGAGATGTGTCGTGGTCTCAGCTGAGAGACTACACATCTAAATCTTCCATGAGAAACTTTCTCCATCAGAGGTGGCATGAGCTTTTATGCATAGAGACATGAGTCTTGATACTCATCCGATTGTCGGATCTGGAGTAATTACTGAAATTGCTCAGTATTCATGGGATATGTCGTGGTCTCAGCTGAGAGACTACACATCTACATGTACTCTGAGAGACATCCTTCTCAGTCAGAGATTTATGGCATGAGCTTTCATGCTTTAATGAGAGACATGAGCCTCAATACTCATCCGGTTTCCGAATCTGGAGTATAGTTTTACAATTCTACCCTTTGTCGAAAATCCACCATCTACATTAAGTCCCCTGCTTAGTGAGGAACAATCATGTTCCTCAGCCAGCATCGAATGGTGATTTTCCGGGTACAACAGAAATAAGTAATTGAACTTAGTCAGAGGATAAGACATTACCGGATTTCGACTGAATGAGCAGATCATGGTTTGAGCGAAAACCCCAGTGGCATAATAGAGCATCGTCCAGTTAACATAAATTGGTGTAGAACCGCTGATTTAATGATGGAATCTTGGTTGGTTCAGGATTCACGGGCCCGACCCAAAAAATAAATCCTTGTTTTAGGAATAGACGCTTGCTCGTTCGTTAGTTTAAGGAACAAACAAAATAGACCTGAGTCTAATGATATAAAATTCTGTCTATGTGCTTTCACGAAAACCAAAATTTTATTTTATATGTGAGATTTCACAAAGTGGAATAAACTCTCGTTTCAAAGGTGGATGCTCGTACGAGAGAAAAGATTTTTTTTTTTGAATAGACGTGCGTCTGTTAGTAATAAAATTTTGTTTATGAGCTTTCATGAAAATTTTATCTTCGAGCTTTCGGAAATCTTTGAAAATATACTCTCGCTTAAAAGACAGATGCTCGTGCGAGGGAGCAAAAATATATAGATATATTTTTCAAATTTACGTGAGTTTCACGTTAAATATATATATTTTGTAAAATCAATGTTTTGATTTTGAACAACAGTTGAAAGTAGACAATTATAAATGGTGAAATAATGTCTGTATGTGAGTTTTCAAAATTGTAGAATGGACGTCTGTCCAATTTTTTGAAAAACCAGTGGATGTTAAATTCACGTGAGTTGTTCACGGTTCTATGAACATCAAGTCATGATTTTGAATAATTAATTTTGCTCGTCTTTGCAGGTTTGACGGAACGAGCAAGTTTTCGAAATTCTGACCATATAATCACTACAGCTAGTGAAATTTGTAAATAGGTAAGAGTTGGATTGTTACCATTTTTGCAGACGCTGATGTGAGAACCTTTGTTATACTTTAATTTCACTGCTTTGATGAAATTTGCACCTTTGAATGATATTCTGAAGTAAAAATATCACATGGATGCCGCACCTACTTTGCAGAGATGTCAAACGGCGGTTATGAGACTCCTGCAGTTGATGAAGAGGAAGAAGCGGTGACTAAGAGTTCTCCAAATGCGAATGACGAATTCTTCTTGGTCAAAAATAAACCCGAAAAACGGCATCCAGGTTCGAGCACTGTAAAGTCCCATGTCTCTTTGGTGAGTTGTTAGCGCTCCTCACATCATGACTTTTTCTTGTCCGTGCAATTAGGATCACGAGACCAAGGTTTGTTATTCCTTTGCATAACTTTGCTCCGTCAAGTATTGACGGTCTTCAATTTTTTATTGCTGGGAAGACGGTTTCAGACTCGAGTGTTGAAGAAGAGGCCGAAGTAAGTATTTCTTCATATAACTTCATATATAAGATGCTCATTGTTGAGAATATGTCCAGGAGGATGTCTCCATGGAAGTAGAGAGTACTGGTGATGCTCGTTCGGAGAATGACGATAAAGAAAACTCCTAAAGCTCAAAACCGAATGAAAGTAATGTTGTTTTTGATGTTGAGACAAGCAATTCTGGTTCTTTGAACGCTTCAGAGCCCACCCAAATAAGTATTCTCTTGCATTTTATCCATAGAAGCATAAACTTGTTCATTCATGAATGCATGAATGAGAATCCATGTGAATATATGAAAAGCTTTGCCGAAATACGTCACCAGAAAATTCAGAACTTAGCTGTTTAGCAAAAATGTTGTAGAATCTTCGTCCGATGACAGATTTTTGCGATCCACCCATGTATCCTTATGCCCAGGAAATTTCCAAGCTTTAGCAAAGAAGCTTTTTAAGTTTTGAGCACGTACAGGGCCTAAAAAATGCAAAACAGTAAACTTCCAGGAGACTTTCAGAACTTTTTCAGACAGTACGTTGTCTAATGTTTTGACCGCATCTCCTTGCTCGTTCATCGGATTGTTATGAAATTTTGGCATGTGGTATAGGACATCCATGCGAAGAGAATGGTATATAAACCATCCTCAGATACCTTGTATATTGATCAAAGTTAGTCATCTTGCACAGGGAAGAGTAAAGTCTCTTCAGACGAGCTTGCCGCAAAACGCATTTTCATGACTTTCATGCTATTTGCTCGTGCCTCGAGTGTATAATGATGAACCCTGATGATGTTGGACTGCTTGTATAATGTATTTTTATGATCTCATTTGGTCTCATGTTTAGATTGCTCTAACCTCATGTAATCTTCGTATTAGGTGCCAAATACCGAAGTTGAGGATATTGAAACCAATAAGGATAACTCGAGCTGTTCTGGAGTTGTTGATGAAGAGACAACCATCCCTGCACTTCAAGGCCATGATAAGGTTGTCACTGAAGTTATGGAAACTTCGATTGTTGCTGCTTCAGTGATAGAAGAAACCGAGCCACCAGCAGAGAATACTGAAGAAAATGTTGCCCTGATTATAGAGGCTGCCCCAGTAACTGTGAATCGTGTAGTGGTGTATTAACACCCAGGTGCAGGGGTTGTTTTGGTCTTCCATTCGATGCATCACTCCCATACCACGAACTGGTTGGTGGAGGATTTCAATACTATTGATTCATTTGAGATCAGGACCCTTTGAATGGTACATGAGCATGGTGCTTGCAACCATCTTGTCTTTCTCAACCGTAAAACATCACGTCTGAAACCCTGGTCACGGGACCATAGCTGAGGTTGCTTTCGAGAGGGGATGATGTAATGACCATGGTTTCATGTCCCAGCGGTAGCATCACTTTTATGATGAATGATTAGCACAAGAGAGTCGGGCACCACGAGTCTTGGACTGTGAAACTGATCGTCATGATCAGCGGACCGTCATTCCCCAGTATTTTGTAAAATCTCTCCTTTTCGTTTCTCTTCTTCTAGCAAGACTTGGATAGAGGACCCAGGTAGAAAAATTGATATGAAGACCTAGGTGGTCGAAGTTGGAGGTACCGTGATGAAGTACTTAGTGGAAAGACCTGGTGAACACCGCTCGACTGTGTAAGTCATGAATCCCGTCTAAGAATTGTTGCTTGTATGTTGTACGCTCTGGAAGCTGTAGGGACCTCATACAAGGTCGGAATTCGATGATTGACCCCAACTTTTGAATCTAAGAGGATGAGTTATCTCATAAGAAAAGAATAAATCAATTTGGAGTCGTAGAGATCAGCCAATGGAGCGTGCACATTTGTAATTTGTAATCCCGTACAGATTTTTCAGATTCCGTAGACCTGACGGTAAAGGCCATATCTTGCAGCTCGTATGTCCGATTGATGCGCCCTTTTGGTATATTGTAAAAGAAAGATAGAAGAACATCTTTCGTTGAGGAAGTATTGTCCCATTCCTCACCCATTGGTACGTTTTTGTAAACCCATGTACCAAAGTGTGTTGTATGTCATTTGTAGAGGTGATGAGAACATCTTGTAGAAGACTTTGGATTGTGCCCACCAGTCGTACAAGCTTTGGGAATACTTTCATGTGAGCATGTTATCAGGTCTACACATCTTGATATGAATTATTAGTGCTTGGAGAAGTCCGCTTCGTCAAGTAATACTTCATAGAACGGTCAGTTGATGAAGCCTTGTCATGAGGATGTTGCTCCTGAGACCGTTGTTGATGCTGAGATCACGACTGAATTTTCTCCAGAAATTCTTGTTGATGCTGAGACCATGGATAAAGTTCCTCCAGATATCCTTGTTGATGCAGATACTATGGTCGGAGTTGCTCCCGAGACCAAAAAGGCTAGAACCATGATCATGAACATAATATTTGCTCCTCCATCCAGTGAGCCTCGTGAAGTGGCTTTGTCAGAGAATTGATGTTGTTGTGGTAGAGAGTATCAGCATTTTTCATACTGGATGTGATTGGTGAAGAGAGAAAGTTCCTCAATCATGCAGGGGCTTGTGATGTAGAGAAATCCCGTTGATGAAGTTTCGCGGAATCACCTCAGGTTGCCCAGTGTATATTGAAGGAGTTAGTGCCCTTCATGTATGAATGATGTTGCAAGGATTATCGATTGTAGTTTAGTTACACTTTGATCGTGCTGGCGTTGAATCAATGTGTCGTCGTCGAGATATTTGTGCTGAAGCCAGACGCGCTACTATCGAAGGTGTACTCTTTGATTGGGAGTACAATTTCAAGGCTTCTTAGATGCTTGAGCGTTGAAGCGTATATTACTTAAGCGTCGAACGTCTTATAGGTTTGATCATCTCGGACCTGGAGTATCTTCTGTTGATTCAGCATCCCTTTTGTTGCAGTAGTGGGATTCGACACTTGTGCAGACATCAGAGCTTTCTGATTTTGTGGAACACATGGACTTGCAGGAGAAACGCCCAAAGTATTTTTTGCCGTGTTTGGACATCATCTCATAAATGAATGTTTCAGTGGTTGATTCGGAGAAACGTCAGATTCAACCACTTGGTAATATACTAATGTGGTTAACCTACCATTCATAACGTCTTGTAGAGTTGCTAGCATAATTAAGTCCCCATGTTAGGATAGCATGTGAGGAAATAAATTACATAGACATGGAATGTGACTTGCCTGAGTGTGGAACCTCTTGATGAATTCTATGCATCTTTTGCAGGTTCTTGCTTCAACCTCGTCAAAGTTTGAAATTCCTCAAAGTACTCTGATGATGGAATGTCCGTCAAATCTTCTGGATCAGAACTTTATTCGTTGGAGATATGTGTAACCAAAGGCGCTTTGTAAGTACCCATATTTTTAGTGTGGATCCACGCTCGTCTGAAGGATATGTCATATCCTGGATCTTCCTGATTATGTGAAACTTGGTTTCTGTCCAGGTTGAACTTATGTTCACTTTGAGAGTGATGCATCCATAAGTATTTCCGAGCGCTCCTTCAAGGCCTCTGATTGAGATGGGAGCATGAGTAGATTCTTGTCTAGTGATGCCCTTGGATCCAATGGTTTTCATTGGAATGTTGTTGACGGCGGTGCCAGCATCGATCAACGTTCTTCCAAATTCGTTTCTTCTGAGATTGACTGTGGTAAGCAGTCCCCAGTCGTACATCTATTGATTTGCAGTTGGAGGCTCAAGAAGTATTTCCAGAATATACTTCTTGACATGATGTGATTCTGTGAACATGTCTCTCCTTTGTGCCTTCGGCAGATAAAGCAATTCACATTCGACGGATTGAACTGCCACTTTGATAGGTTGTTCAAAGAGTGTAAAGGTTCTGACTGGGAGAGGATTCTTGTGTACTCCTTCAGTCCCCAGTTGAAGCTATTGTGGATCAACCTTCTCTTTGAAAATGTGCTTCGAAACTCCGCAGTCTCTTGTGGGATGATTGACGAACCTGTGGAAGCGGCAGTAACGAGGACTTTCCATGTCTTCTTCAGTTTGGTTATTTATTGACATATGGCAACTTGATTGCACCATCTTGGACCCAGACATCCAGGAGTTTGATCACCTCTTTAATGGAAAAAGGAAAGTCAGGTGCTTCTTGATCAGGAACTCTTGTGCGTTGGTCAGAGGCTTGTGCATCTTGCTCATCCTTCCTTTGTGCTTTTGAAGGAGCTGGAGTATGCTTGCGCAGCGGTTTGGCTTTCCATTTGCTCCGTTCTCCAACAGTGATTGTGGAAGGCTGGAGGTTTTACTGCTTCTTGATTAGACGTATGCCATCTCGAGTGTCTCGCGGTTCTTCAGACTTTGTATCTTTTGTTCTTTCCAGTAAAGCGGGCACAGTAGTTGTTGATCTCTTCGCCGCTTCATGAAGCTCTGAGAAGGTATGGAAACGAAGATTTTCCAATAAAGCTCTGTAGACCGGGATCATGCCGTTGATACACAAGTCTACCAGTTGCTGCTCCGTGACGTTTGGACAATGATAGTCCAAGGCTTGAACTATGAACCCTTTCACATAATCATCGGGATGTTCACTGCTCCTTTGAATCATCCTTCCTAGATCAGAGAGAGCAACTTGTTCTGACACGAAGAAGTATTTTCTGTAGAAAGCATTAATCATCTCTCCCCAATCGGTGATACTTCCTGGTGCGATGTTGTTGTACCAGGTGTATGCCCTTCCTTTCAAGGATTTTGAAAATTCCTCCAGACATACGATATGGGTGTGCTCGTGTTCGCCCAATAATTCCAGAAACCGAGAAATATGTTTTTGAGTATTGCATGTTCCATCATAAAGAATGAATGTTGGAGCGGTATAACCTTTTGAAATAGGAATCCTTTGTATGGCAGTATGGAGGTTGGTGACGATGGACGGATGATGTCTTGTCTTTTCATCGATCCTCAAAAAAGCACTCCATATCTTCACGAATGATGAAACTTGCAGGTTCCGTTGCTGGAGAGTCATCTGAAGCTTTGCGGAATTCTTCATCATGTACAACATGGACTGGAGAGATTTCAGGATCAGCGGTTGAAGATGTTTCTTTAGCTTTTCCTTTCTCGCGCTGAGGCAGAGTTCGTTCAGAAGCAAGATTGACTGTGAGAGTTTTAAAATAAACACACAACTGCTTCTGTGTTGCATCCACGTCAGTCTGAACTTTCATGAGATCAACTATGGTAGGCTGATTTCCTCTGGTTTCTTTAGGATACCTACCGAAGAGTGAATTGTTGATGGCGCCAGTGTCGTCATTTGCAGGGGTGATCACTGGAGCACCAGTGCTTGGAGGAGTAGTAGTAACATGTGGCATGACATTGCTGGATGGAGGAGTGATATTAGCGGTACCACTGAAGCCTGCAATGTTGAGAGGAGTAGTACTTGCGATTGCAGTATCACTAGAAATTGCGACGTGAGAGTCGGGTGTTGAACCCGGATTGGTAACTGAACCAGACCTAAGATCAACCATCTTTGTGAGATTGTGAGATTGCAACCGAGAGAATTATATCCCACTGTGGTCGCCAATCTGTAGATGGGGAAAAACGATTTGCTGGTTTTTACGGAACTGAAGAGTCGTCCGTGTGGAGACTCCGTGAACCGAGCGAAATGTTGAACCTCACATAGATGCACTGCAAGAAGGGAGTGCTTTAAGTTCGAGAGATCAATCTGTAAGACCCCGGCCTAAACCAAGAACAATAGCCGTTCTAGAGTCAATTCGGTCACAAGAGAGGATGGGTTGATCTGTAGGAGGGAAGCTGAGAAATGTGTGAGATCAATGGTGATCTGAGATTGTAGGTAGGTTGTGAATTCAGCGTAAGAATTCTCTGAATGATTGATTTTTTCCCAATTGAGAGTGATTTCTGTGAGTTCGTGTAGACGAAAGATTGTTTGTATGAACTTTGATAAGAAATTGCTCGTTTAGGCGACTGTTGTTCGAATGTTCGAAAACTCATGTCCTTTCAATCAGGATTCAGAGATATTTTATAATGCCGGAGTTGAAAACACCATGATCCCATGAAGTGTGACAGTTGCTGGAATCAGAGAGTGGGAAGTGGGAAATCGTGTTTAAAACCAATTACTCATCGTGCGGAGACTTGGTTAAATTTCCACCCACTACTTTGCTGACTCTTCCAACTAATTGCACGACTCGCTCACATTCTCATCGTGGGTGAACACACTGCCGTAGACCGCCAGACCAAAACCCTAATTAATATCCCCCCATGTGACACGATTGAAATCTCGTGATTGTGGAGTCAGTTGCTGACTTTATGGGACGATGAGTCCATGTAGTGCTGAGTTGAACAAGATTAGCAAATATTCTGAAACTCGTGAATTTAATATGTCTGCTGAGACGAGATATCATTATAACCTAAGATGAGCAAAATTGTGTTGCTGAATTGTTGAATATTGATAGTTGGACCAATATTCTTTGATTTGAGCAAATATTGCTAGTTTGAGCGAATATTGCTAATTGAGTAAATATTGCCGGTTCGAGCGAATATTGCTAGTTCGAGCAAATATTGCTCGTTTGAACAAATATTGTTCTTTTGATGAATTTTTGGTAGCTGAACCAAATAAAATATTAATTTAAGTTACTGACTGCTGAGTCGAGCAAAATAAAGATGAATGTTAATCATGGAATCAACATAAAATTATCAAAGTGTTCGAATCTGCTCAGAATCACGTTTCTGCAAAGCTCTGGATTCAAAACCCTAATTTTACCGAGATAATGATTTATTGCAAATCACATGAAACCGGCTACATGGGATGACAGGTTCACCATATAACGCCTGGATGCTCGAATGAGCAAAAACACCAAAGTCTCTTGAGGACCAGTTGGTGAAAGAATGATTAAATGCTGGTTCAATCATTTACTGAAATAATGCTCGTGTGAGCGACAAATCATTAAAACCTTTTTTATGGAAATATGAGGGACCGGCCAAGAGGTCATGAGACCGGCTCTTGTTGGCCGTGGGACCAGTAGATGGTCGTTTGAGCGAACTTCCAATTGTTTGGAAAGAGTTCGAACCTAATATGAGCAGCTGAGAAAATTAGGTTAAAATCATTAAGCACGCGGGACCAGCTGTTTGCAAGCCTCGGGGTCACCCTTGGTCGGTCAAGGGGATGCGCCCGTGTCACCATGATTTTGTGCTTCAGTCCTGAGAATTTTGATACTTTCTGATGCACGTTTGAGCAACATTTGGAGAAAATATGTAAAATCCATGGTTTTGCTGAAACCGGCAAAAATACATGAGATGATGGAAATAATAAATAAACATGAAACCACAAGGTGTGTGACCGGCCACGGCTAGGGCATGGCCGGCCTGCTGACACGCGGTCCCACATGCTTTCCCCAGTTTTATGTGATTTCATGTATTTTAATTTGATTTTAAGGGAAATTCCATGAAACTGGAGAGTTTGGCGAAATTGGGGAACTTCCATGAGATGAGAGACATAAATTAAAATATAAAATAGGGAATGAGAGTGCGGGACCGGAAATGTCCATGGCATGGCCGGCCGCCAATGGGCGCGGGTCCCAAGACACTCTTCCCAATTTTATGTGATTTTGATGAATTTAGATAACTTTTCATAAAATCAAAGGGATTTGTTGAAAACCAAGATATTTTGTTGAAATCAAGGAGTTTTCATGAAATCAGGAAACCAAACACCAAATAATAATAAAATAGTGGGCGTGTGGGACCGGCTAGGGTATGGCCGGCCGGCTAGAGCCCGGTCCCACAAGTTTTCCTAATTTTTTAGTATTTTTCATGATTTTAGAGAAAATACATGAAATTAGGTAATTTTAGGGAAAATTCATAAAATCAAGGAATTTTCATAATTTGAGAAAGAATAAAAAAATAATGGGACGTGAGGTGTGGGACCGGCCACGGCCAAGGCATGCGGCCGGCCGGCGGTCCCGCGACACCTTTCCCTAATTTTATTATTTTTGATAAAATCATGTGATTTAGATAAAATACATGAAATTAGGTAATTTTATGGAAAATTCATGAAATCAAAGGAATTTTCATAATTTAAGAGGATAATAATAAAATAATAGGGACGTGAGGTGTGGGACCGACCACGGCCAAGGCACGACCGGCTGGTGCTCGGTCCCGCAACACCTTTCCCTAATTTTATTATTTTTAATAAAATCATGTGATTTTAGAGAAAATACATAAAATTAGGTAATTTTCATGATTTTAGGGAAAATTATGATAAAATATGAAATTGGACGCGGGACTGGTCACGGCATGACCGGCCGGTTGGTGAGCCCAGTCCCCTGGCGCCCCTGCTAATATTTTATTATTTTTCCTTCCTATTTTGCATAGGTTCCTCATTCATTCGTATCTTTTGAAATGCTCGTTTGTGCATTCAAAATGCTGGTTTGTGCATCGTTTGTTAAGTACACTTGCACCATTTTTTTCAGGGTTCGATGCTTAGACGCCTGTCTCGTTGAGTATTTATCACTAACCCGTGGAATTCTGTTGGGAAGAACCACGAATTGAAGTGACGAAATATAACGAAGAATCATAGAATATTGCTGGATATTCAGGAGATTAATTGACGATTCATAGAATATTGCTGGATATTCAGGTGATGGCTCGTAAAATATTGCTGGATATTCAAACGATTTAAGATAATTAATTGCCGGCTCTATACTAGAAGGGCTTCCTGTCTAGGAGCATTAATTATCTGAGGGTTGAGCAATATGAACTTGCTGGAGTATCATATTCCTCTTGCATAGTCGGGGAAAATCTGATTACATCCCGAAGACGTTGTCGCTCTATACTAGCAGGCATGCTGTCTAGGAGCCGCCCAATCTTTCGATTCTACACAGTACGAGATGTGCCGTGGTCTCAGCTGAGAGACTACACATCTAAATCTTCCCTGAGAAACTTTCTCCATCAGAGGTGGCATGAGATTTCATGCATAGAGACATGAGTCTCGATACTCATCCGATCGTCGGATCTGGAGTAATTACTGAAATTGCTCAGTATTCATGGGATATGCCATGGTCTCAGCTGAGAGACTACACATCTACATGTACTCTGAGAGACAGCCTTCTCAGTCAGAGATTTATGGGATGAGCTTTCATGCTTTAATGAGAGACATGAGCCTCAATACTCATCTGGTTGCCGAATCTGGAGTATAGTTTTACAATTCTACCCTTTGTCGAAAATACACCATTTACAGTACGTTAAACTAGGCACTTGATATTTATCTTATAAGGAGTGAACACTTTGTCGTTGTATTGTCTCAATTTCATATACATAGACGATCACACAAAGTGTATTGGATTTCTCCACTTGTCTGATATATTTATTCACGTGTTAGACCAGTTCGGACTAACCCTATTTCAAGTGGACATTGTGTTGAAATATTCCTTGAGTGATTGTTGCTCCAAGAGGTTTATACACAGTGGGTCTTGTATAGGTTGTGATCAAAATAAAAGATTGTGGTGTATTTGGGTAGCGTCGTCTTTTCAAAATATCATCATGTTGTCATCCTTATGCAAAAACAAAAGATTAACAACAACCAACCTTTACCAGAGAAAGGTTGAAAATCGGTTTTAACAATTGCAAACAAAAGTTGAAAACCGTCGAAACACATATGATTTTATGCTAAACCAAGACCGATTCAACATCATGATTCTTTGATAAAGCCTACCAACATGGCTAGAACTTAATCCTGCTAAATCAAAAAGTCACCCAAACCACAAGGGTTCACAACGTATAAGATTGAATATTAAGGTAGTAAAACCGAAATCAAACATCCCATAAACATACATAGCAATAAGATAAAAGCATTCAAGCACAGGCTATGTAAACCGAAAACTATCACAAGAAAAATTATAAATAAAATAATTTTATTAATAAAGACTAATACAATCATTAAAAGAAATCAAAAATTAATGTCTATTTTTCTCTTGCAACCTAGTCCTTCATATCAAAGCTGAATGAAGGTGGATTACTACTCTTCAGCTTTTGAATTTCTTCAAGTAGAAAAGCTTGTTGATTGACCAGAATCTCTTGCAAATGAGAAATTTTCGAGAAGGATTCTGCAAGAGCATGTAATTCTGTCTTTGATTGAATGCAAAAGTGTGTCAATGCCTCAATACACTGATCTTTCTTCAGAGTATTCTCTCTTTCCTTCTTGCTAAGCCAATCTCCCTTTCTGATTTTACCCTTAATATCAAGAGACGATCCAGACTTAGTTTTAAGATGATCTTTCTGATCTAGCATCTTCTCCAGAGAAACCATTTGATCCAGACCCATAGTTCGGACAAGGAATGACCAAATTAGGAGAAAGATCTTTTTATAATTTTCATACTATCGAAAATATAATATTCCTAAAAATACGAATATATCAAATATCTTCAAATACTAGATATTATTTCCATAAGCTACACAAAAGTTCCTTGATTTTTCTTCTTCCTCACTCAAAGATTTGGCACACGAGGTGAGGAAAGAATTCTAATACCAATCAAGTGGCATTATTATGAGATTTTCTCTCACTATGGAATTTTGAACAACCAGAGTGTTCTTGATCTAGTGTAGTATGAAAGGATCTCCTTTTGTTACTTCGAACTAACGAAGTATCTTGGGATTGACTGGAATTGCATATGCAACTCTTAGCAATTCTGTTTTTGAGACAGTTTTGGCATCTTGTATTATTTTTCCCTTTACCATTAGGTGATTTAATAACATCGGAAGACATGTCAATTCTTAAAATGGGTAAATCACTAATGGAGGAGGAAGAAATAAGATTGACAACTAATGCAATATTAGATGTTTCCTATTCTTCAGAATCGTATGAATCATAGGTCTCATCTAGAGTTACAGCCAATGCCTTGCTTCCAGTGTATTTCTTAAGATTGGGACAGTATTTAGCAATATGACCAAACCCTTTACACTTGAAGCACTGCGGCTGATATTTATCATTTTCTTCATGATCCTTTTTGACAGGAGCTCGATCATGTGGGCGAGAAGATCGATAAGTATCCTTAACGAATCTCTTATTTATTTTCTATAAGAGATCTCGAAACTGTCTAGTAATCAATGACAATGATTGTTAGATTTCATCATCAGAATTTTCTGCAATCTGTTCATCTGAATCATCCATCTGTCTATTCCTCTTCATTGGATCTTTCGGAACTCTTGCAGCTTTAAAAGCGATTCCTTTACCTTAAATAGACTGTGATTCATGATCAAATATCTTTAACTTTCCAACGAGTGTGCTTCGTAAGAGAGTTGAAAGATCATTTGCTTCTATGATTGCATGCTTCTTAAAATCGTATCTAGATGGAAACGACCTGAGAATCTTGCATACTATATCTTTTTCAGAAATAGTCTTTCCTAACGAGAAATAAGCATTAATTATCTCAGAGAGTTTAATATGAAACTCTTCAAAAGTGTCGTTGTCATCCACTCGAAGGTTTTCCCAATCAGAAGTGAGAGTTTGAAGTCTAGCTTCTTTCTCTGATGAATTTCCTTCGAATACGATCTGAAGATTATCCCAAGCTTCTTTCGAAGTTTGACATGTTGATACATGATGTTGTAGGTCACTGCTTACAACATGTATTATAGCATTCAAACCATCTGAATTCTGCTTTGCAAGAGCCTTTTCTTCGTTCGAAAACTCTACTAAGCGTATAAACTCAGTTTCTGAATTTTCTATCTTTGGACGAATATAACCATCGATGACTAATAGCCAAGTATTAAAGTCTCGTGATTGAAGAAAAGATCTCATAGCAGATTTCTACCATAGATAGTTTGTTCCGTCAAATCTTAGCGGTACGTTAATTGAAGTCGATTCATGAGAACTCGAGTTCATTTTTATAGGTTGGATCGCACCAAACACAGATTACTAGATCTTTTCGTGTTTGCCTTCTCTGATACCAATTGAAAAGGTAAGGGTACCCAAATATACCTCAAGCTAAAACTTTTCCTACCTATAAGTCCTTTCTCCGAAAGTGATTGTCTATGGACTGAGTCGAGATAATGCAACTAATCGGTTCACACTTCGTGTGATTGTCTATGGATACGAGATCGAGACAATACAACAACGAAGTATGTTACTTCATAAAAAGGTTCGGACTTAACCAAACACAATAAGATTCACTTATCAAGTAAATACGAATTAACGTTTGTGTGATTTACTTTAATTATAATAAAATAATCATAATGTGGAAATATAAACAGCAAGATTTTGTTAACGAGAAAACCGCAAATGCGGAAAAACCCAGGGACCTTGTCCAGAATCGAATACTCTCAGGATTAAGCCGCTACATAAAATTACACCTAACTTCGTATAGTTGAGACCAAGCAACTAAACCTATAGTTCACCTAGTTCCGTCTGTATTCCCACGCCTCCGACCTATGAAAGTCACATACTTGGAACAATTCCTTTGGTTCGTATTCCAAACAGTAAAGGAACAACAAATCTGTTTGGTATCAACTCTATTCAACCAAGTGATATGAGTCGGACAAAGGCTCTTCTGTTTATCTTAACATAAACTCCTTCGTCAGGTCCTTAGATCTATCTTATGTTCAATTACCGAAGTAATCGTTTAAGATTAAGCCAACAACATTATTAATCTAAAGAATTGTGTTGATGCCGATCTACTGAATTAATCAATCCAATCTATCATAAGGATAAACCGATTATTAATTGGATCCTCTTTTATCGAAACAAGTATTGTGCACACCAAAGATTATGAACCCACAAATCAGAAATCTTCAATATCTTCTTCGTCTTCAAATCTTCTTAGATCTTCAATAAACACCTGCACACAATCACTTGAATCTCTTGTGATCAATCACGCACAGAACAGAGTTTGTTAACAATGGGTTATCACAAGATCGTCTTTATAACTAACAACAGTATAAAGATCCCTGTCGAAACTCTGAACTAGTTTGAGTGAATCTTATATCTAAAGAGAAGATTCTCAAGCATAAACAAACTAGGTGCAATCAAAGTTCAACCACCGTTAGTCAATCAAATCAATGAAAACAAAAGATAAACCGCAATTATCTAGTTTCCCACCAACGGTACTCGTAGAGCTTCTCAATCCAAAATAAGACTTTAAACTGACCAGCCGTAAGATATTTCGCCTAATTAGGTTACTCTCCTCTCCGAATAGGTGGCCACACCAGTAACAACACAACAAAGAGGAAGTTTGTTGTTACGAAGGATTAGTTTGCTAGAAAGGAAAACTTCAAGTATTTATAGACAAGGAAGTTTGGACACCAAGGAATTTCCAAAACCGAAAATATTCTCAAGATATTCATTAAAGCACAAATTCGGTTTTCATAACTCCTGGAAATGCTCTGTCCAAAAATAATGATCTAAATCTCTCAGAAAATCTATAATTAGTAAATGCACATTACTAATTCTTATTTTCCTAAAAATGAAGTTAAATACCTTAATTAAAAGATTCTTAACTTATTTATGTTTCGATCCTGGGATTCTCTTCCCTTATCTATTAAGGAATAACTTTGAACAATTAAATAATAAACATTCATAGCACGTGTTCAAAGTATATCGACATCTTAACTTTGTAAGTTCTCTTTCACACTTACAACCTTGAAACTGATTTGTCACACTTCCAGACAAGTTTAGAATTGGTTCATCTGTTTTTCAAGAACTATGCGATTGATCAAATAACATTCAATCACAATCATGGGTTTAACGGTGCTACCAAAACAAGTTTCGGTTCTACCTTCCAGGTGAGTACTGTGCATAGTCACACTAGATTTCCAAAATTCGGTTGACTAGGTACTAGGATCGGTTCCCCACATATATATGGTATCTAACTTATATGTGTTGCACATGTCCATAGGATCGGTTCCCCTTTCTGCTATAAACCTTGATGCACCTCATACAAGGATCAGTTCCCCTTTGTGATGTACTGCACCTCTTACTAGGATCTTCCCATATTTGGTCAGTCATAAAATCACAAACCCGATCATACCATCTCAGGTGATTACTTAAGATCGATTTCACTAATAAAAGTCATACCAATACATAAGTCAGGCCTTTGTGAATAGTTCTACCAAGAACACAACAAGTCGTGAACGGTTATACTCAATCATACATATTGATTTTTCATAAGATATGCAATGAATAACAAAACCAATAACGCCTGGCGATTTCCTTTTCGATTCACAAACAAGTTTATGAACTTACTTCCTTAGAACACATGTGAAACATTGTTCCTTATGATAAAATCCTCACCTCGTACCCATACATAATCACAATAGCATTCAAATAATTATGGCGATGCCTTATCTACAAAGTTTAATGGTTAAGCAATAAACCTCGTATTGTATTCCTTAATACTATGTCTATCTAGAGTTGAAATATGCTTCCCAGTTTTGTTTTCAATATGCACGACTTGAAAGATACGTTAGGGAATGAAACAGTTCAAGTCAAATATCACTAACCTCAAGTGGAAGGATGATTGTTGTCGTTGTAGCTCCTTGCTTCTTCACATCTTCAAGTCTTCGCGATACTTGTAAAGTCTCAAATCCTAATACTTTCAAGCTAACCTATACGAAGTTGACTCTAGTACAAAATCAAGCGACTCTTAACATGAGTTTTGATTCACTAAAATATGACAACCAAACTTTGACATACCAACGCTTGTGGGTTCAACCGAGTTATGCTCAAACATTAACCGATTTTGGATGTCTTTCGTGAATTCCAAAACACCAACCCAGAATCGGTTTACGAGTGCATGAACGTAAACCGAAACTGTGTAATGTTTTCGGGAATTTATTTTTCAGTTGTTTGATGTTTTGAATATCGATTTACATTTCTCACATCTAACACGGTTAATTAACACTAATTAATCATGGATAGAATTGGCACTAAGAGAATAAATGGCTAAGGGGTTTTGGGAAACTACTTCATAATAACCCTTTTTGTCTATTTGTAACAGGCCTCAAATAAAACCCCTCGACCTCAAACTAGGAAGGAAAGATAAATGACATAATTCTCTAGGATCTTTGGTGTCCATTTAACCCATATCTAACGTTTACTTGTCCACTAAAGCTATATTTTAAGAATATTTGGGGAATTTTATTCTTTTTTTGATGAAAATATTTGGGCAATTAACACAATTTCTCTAGAATCTCTTGCTTTTTGCTCTCTTTTCTTGTTTGTTTCATTTGAATGGTAAGTGATAACCTAATTATATCACGATCATATGATTCATATCCTTTTCACTAAAAGGGGATTTCTTGAGGAATTGCTCTATTCACTAAAAGGCTTGCGTGTCTCTAATATATTTTCTCATATGAATCTTTTGTTGAGGGGTTTCATTCATCTCAAGTTGTATAATACGTTCTTTAGCATTGTGTATCAAGGAGGGAGTCAGATAGCGCAAAATGGCAGCTCATGCCAAAAGATCTAATCAACACTCTATTTGATCACACTCGCTCCCAGCTGCAATGGCATTATGGCAATGGAAAATCCATAACATGAATCCAATACCTGCCTATTGTCTTAAACAGATATCCCCTTACGGAATTCCTTGTCCAATTGCCATATTTAACGGTGTGAGCCTGACACACCCTTCAACGAACCGTGTCATTGCAGCCTAACACGCCCCGCGACGAACCGTGCCAAATGGGTCATTTTCATGGTCACTCACTTGGAGCATCCAGGATGCTGACATGCCTAGGTTTCCCCTTGGTACTTATTTGTGTAAGATTTAATGTGAAAACAGCTCTACTGTTGAACCTAGCGAGTGGCCAGTAAGTGGGTTTCCGTTTCAGTAGTATTACCCGAACCAGCTAAACACCATTTACTGCAGATACTACATATGGTAGTCAATAGTCATTATACTTGTTTGCCTTTCTTTTTTGGGCACAGAATCAAATGGAAACTGTTGCGGACTAGGAAATGTGCAGGAAACAGTCTTCAAGATAAGAAAGGAGATGCCAATTTAAAAAAAGAAGAAGAAAAAGTACATAATCACTGCACATCTGAATCTTCTAAACCAAGATTGTTCTATCATCTATAGTAACAGAAACAAAGACCTTGAAATGTCACTGTTCAAAGTAATTAGAAGTCAATGTACTGATTCTGTTGCTTACCCATTGAGTCGATCATCAGTCAGTCATCATTAATGGCAGAATTTCCATCAGATGCCAACTAGTAGGCAGGTTTTAACTCGTCAACGGGTACTAATTTCTAAAATTCAATCATGGATTAATGCTTAATTTTAAAAACACCATAAACTAGGCATGTGCATGGTCAGTCAGGTAGAATCAATCAACCCGTTAATAGATTCGATCTGAAATTCTACTTCCGATCAAATAATATGATTATTACGTCTATGATTATTACGTCTAGGACTCCCAAATCATGTACCCGACTGCCACTGGATGATGATGCATCTATACGCGTTAACCGCGTAGCTTTCTGAACTCGTCAATTTATTTATTGGCAATTGCAGTGAAAAGAAACAAGAAAATAATTTGAGTACTCCAAAATGGTGACGAGTTAATTACCCGAGAGGGCCGGGTTGTCATAAATCAATTGGCTGCTGCTGATTATTAAAAGATGCCAAAAACTTCAATAACAAATAACACAAGTGTCATTCTCTTGACGTATGAGGATCAACCAGATGACACCCACCACGATATTTTGAAGATAATATTAGGGACTCAAAATTAGTTAGCATTTTTCTAATTAAGAATGAAACAATAGTCTGGAAATTTTAGTAACAGAGAAAGTTCACCTAAAACAGCTTATTTGTTTACAAATAGTTGCTACCAAATTCATTTAAGTCTTTTTATTGACTTCTTAACCAATAAAAGTTGGCTAAAAGTTTGATTTTCCAGAAACTAATTCAATTAAATAAGATTATCTTTAATCTCTCATGTGAAGAGTCTAATCATCCTGCCCTTCTCTCTCATTCTTCTCTGTCTCAATGTGTCAAACTGTCTCAAAATTAAGAAACAGTAGAGCTTAATGATTGAATTCTAATCCGCTACTAATGAAGAAAAAGTCATTATTAGGATAACAGCGTTCACACTTAAACCCAAGGATATGTACGCGTATTAATACGAATACTAAGCTGCTAACAGCGTTTGGTCAGATCTTAAGATGACAATACGAGTAATTAATCAGACAAAAATACTTAATAGCTTCTAGAAAGATCGTTCGGCAATCGAGGAAACTAATCGAACGATTTAAATTGCCACCTTATCAGCTTAATTATTTGTTTTTTCATAAAGATGATGAATTTGAAATGAGGATTTGTTTTGTTCTTAGAATATGGAATATCTTTCCTTAGTGGCTAAGGCTCTCTCTGAGTATGACTAGTAACCGCTTCAAACAAATTCTTAAAATATACCCATTTCTGAATAATGGAATACATTCTTTGTTTTGATTTAATATTGTCACTATTACTGATACAACTTTGAATCCTCCTTAATATTCCTCCTTAGTATTACATTAATTTCTTGTTATCCTCTATAAAACCGGTTGTAAAACTGAATTTTCAAGAACCCCCGACCCCCATTTTATGCCATATGCCGAATGTATTGAATTTGTGTACAAGCAGCTCTTTTTAGAGCAAATGACCGCATATACTAGAATCTTTAACAAGACCAAAGAAAATAAAAGGTACGACCTGCCATCACGGGATTAACGTGCAAAATAGGACAATGTATGGTTCGTAGTATAACGGCCCGCTAATTTTGGAAGATGTTGAATGAGTTCCATCCACTTGACTAATTTTGTGGATGGGCACTTGCAAGTGGTTGAGCTCAACATAATCCCTGGGAAATAGATAGTTGCCGATAAGTAAACCATACTGATACTGGATTGTAGTTTTAACCATTCAACTTAGTAAACCATATTTCACTTGATACGAACCACTGAATTAAGTTGGTTTCACAAGTTGTCTCCATGCATAGATAGAGCATCAATAACAGACTCAAAAGAGTGACCTTCCGTAATGACATGCAGTTTCTACGAAATTGAAATGCAATGTAAAACCTTTTTTTTTTCCTTACTCTAAACAACAAAAATAAATGCTCGTCATATATATTGCCTGGGACAGCATATGGTGCTTCACTCCAATGGCAATATAAAATGGATTATTAATTCCCTTTAGAATGAGCAAACATTAGACTTTCTCTTGACTAAACAGCAGATATCATTAAAATCACTTAAATTTATCAAGCTGCAATGTCTGACTTCAATCCGTTGAGTTTTTTCTCCCCGGCCCATGATCAGAAACAAGGAAATGTCTCCCCCATTAAAAGAATAGATCTTTCGAACGACTATTGCTCTAATGGTCAAGTTGAGAAGTTGCACATACACTTGCGCTAGTAGTTGGTATAGAGTTTTATTACGCAATATATACAAGTTGTTTGATATGATGTCATTATTTGATATATATATATATATATAGTTATATGTTGCTATTATTGTTTAGCTGTAAAGTTAATTAATACAGTATTAATTAACTTAAACTTTTCTCACACTGCTACAGTACAAGACCTATGGTGTATTACTGTTCACGTCTTGAATCCCAGCGCGTTAATCCAGTGGATTATGTAAACCATTACACGTTTTCTTCCTCTAAGCACACTCTCTTAAGTCACACTACTAATTTTGCTAAGCACCAGATGTATAGGACGGTTTAGCTCACACTATTTGTGGTATCTTGTATGTGTCCTTCCATCATTAAATTTAACAAACTATAGTTCGGCAATACAACTTCGTAGGTCATACTACTGTCCTGGTGGACCGATGATGGGTCAGTATCCGGATAATTGCATCGGACCGCTGATAATGAAAGATAAAGTATTGCAAAAAAGTGATGATGCTTTAGCCTTTAAGATTAATACAACAACGTAGGGTATGACGTCAAATTAATGGTAATTCAAGTAGGGTACCGTAAAGTGTAAGGCGGTCGATAGCTCAGATTGAAATCTTGGGACAATATGATATCTCGAAGTGCCGAAGAGCATCCAAACTGAATTCCGGTAAGATCGAAACATATCCTGTGATGGTTTTTCATCTTCCATGGACTGTAAAAGTGCGTCGATAAGTCAAAGAAAACAAGGAGAAGAAATAAGGTTGGTTTGAACTGATCAAACTGAACACTGAACTTACAAACCGAGCTATGTGTAGGTCCACACGGTTTTAAATTTTATTTTCTTGGTGCGAAATTCAGTCCGTGTCTTATGAGAAGTGTAATGGGGTGGTGATGATGATGAAATCATAAGATTTGGCAATTGTTTATCCACCGTTTATTTTAGTAATAAGAGAATGTCACTGCTTTCTCCCCCATTTAAGGTTGCGCCGCGATATCTAACGGTCTAAGATTTGTCATATCCACACTCCCTCACATGGAAAATAAAATTTCTTAGAAAATTACAAATCACGTGCCGACCACACTCATATGTCATGCGCCGGCTGTTTTACTGTTATATTTCTAGCTGTCTCTCTGTTCGACCTGTCCAGTTGCTAAACAACTAATAATTAATTAAGTTTAGCCCTGGCTTAGCCAAACCGACTTAACCAATATAAACGCATGCAGCCTAGTTCAGGTATACATTTCTGTTTTCTTGTTGTGCGCGGGCTCGTTAACACTATTTGCAGGATTCAAAATCTCAGCCATTAGCTGCTTGGCATGTCTAAATTTGGGATATCAAATTAAGGATATTCTCCTAAACACAGTCACACCGTGACCGTTAGCTTGGGTGGCATTCTATCTACAGACGTATTCTGATTTTGACCACTTCCAGGGTTCTAAATGACCATGCAGTTTAACAGAGGAATATCTTGTTGGAAAAAATTGGGTTTCACAAAGGATGAATGAATCAGAGAAGAAAGTGTTGCACTCCAAAACTTTCAAGGCTTGTATAAATTTCTTTTAGACAAATATTTCTACCCTCCCAATAACAATTGGCGATTACAACAGGTATGCGAAATATTGCCTTCAGGATACAATGAAAGCCCTGCAACGAAAACTGAATTCAAGGTTTGTACCCCTTGATTCAATCAAGAACACACAAAGAGATTTCTGATTTCTGATGATGCTTTTTGAAACAGAGAAAACAGATTGATTTTTCTTATATCTTAAACGAAACTGGGAGAAGCTATTTATAAAGGGTTTTGCACCTGTTGGGAATAGGTGTTTCTATTCACGAACCGTCAGGTTCCTTCATCAACAGACATCAATGGTGTCTTTTGGATTCGAAATTTTCGAACAGGCTTTTATCGGCCAAATAAAACCTTCAGTTCAAAAATTCTTCCGGGGGCGTTGCCCCCTTGAAACCCCCACCAGGGGCGGTCTCCCCTGGACCCCCACGACCTGACCTGTCAGGTCGACCACAGCCTGGGGGGCGATGCCCCCCAGGACCCCCCTTTGGTAAGCGGTGTTGAAAATATTCCAACATATCTCATGGATTACACTCTTAAGTTAAAAATTCGAATATACACAGTCAGCTTAGCGTAGATCAGCTTTACCCAATCTGATGACTTGATTAATTATCTAGATTAATTTTCATTTTAGTGCATTTTTTTGACAATTTCATAAGTGCGATTATTTATTAAGTAAAAAAATTAATTCAAAATGAAGACCAAGAAGACAGCTAATCAGATAGATACTAGACCACCTTCTTCTTCTCATTCTCCTAAATACTTTGAATTATTATCAGCTGTAAATTTTAGTACATTGAACTTCTTCCATTGTTCTTTCTTAATTTGTACCTAGCTATAAGGAGGCTAATAATAGCAAACCTAAAATAAGTTCTTAGGGTCCAGATTTATATGGACAGTTTTTCCTTTGGTTTTGTTGGTTTTAAATCTGAAACTGAGCCCAGAAACATGGGTCCTCATCTAAAAAACAAAAACATTTCAAAACCGCTTTATATTTTCTTCCTTTTCTTCACAACAGTTCACACTTTTACACCTGTTTTAGCCAGCACACACCGCAAACCACACTGTAGATCAGTAATGTACTTAATTAGTTAAGAATTTTTCTAAACCCCTGATTAATTACTATCACACCATAATATTCCTCCTTGGTTTCACAGGAAAAATCAGGTTTAAGTCCCCTTCCTTTTGACTAATGACAAAGTCACGAGTATGAAAAGATTATCAAGTATAGAATCTAATGAAGATTTTTTTTTTCGCTAATAAATGAGAAATTACATTTGTTGTTTGTATTAATGTGATAAAAAACAAAAATAAAAAATAATATTATTTTTTGAATGAATCTTATTTGAGAAGTTCCTTGCAAAACAAGTAAACTTATCTCTATATAAACCTTACATTCCTTTCCCATTTTTTCTTCTTCTTTTTCAAATTTGACCCCTCGATTTCTTCTTCACCTACAATAATATCACCTCTCTCTCTCTAGCTTTCTCTTTCATTATCTGGGTCTGTATTAGTTTCTATCTTAATTCTAATTTCAATTGTTTTCTGTGTATCTGTTTCATTTCATTTAATTTTGTTTTAAAAGATTGTAGAACAAAAAAAAAAGCAAAACAAAACAAAAAACTTTTGATTAAATTAGTGCAAAATTTGGATATTAGTTTCAGATCAAGGTGGAAAATTCTGTAGAAATGGAAGAAGTTCCAATACTGATCAATCAAGCAGCTGAAGATTGTATTGATTTACCACCTGGTTTTAGATTTCATCCAACAGATGAAGAAATTATTACTCACTATCTCTCTAAGAAGGTTCTTAATATCAAATTCTCTGCTACAGCTATTGGTGAAGTTGATTTGAACAAGTGCGAGCCTTGGGATTTACCTAGTAAGTTCTCTTTCTTTTATCTATTTAATTTGATTTACTTTTCGATGCATGCCGGACTTTCCGATAGTCCGACCGAAGCTCCGACTGTCCTTGGACTGGAGGAGGTGGTACTAAGAGTAAATAAATCCTCTAGTAGTAATTTTGAGGGATTAAGTGGTGACCTTTTTATTTATTTTGATTGATTGTGATTTGGATCTAATTAATTTGATTTGATTTGAAATTTACAGATAAAGCGAAGATGGGAGAAAAGGAATGGTACTTCTTTTGTCAAAGAGATAGAAAATATCCCACAGGGATGAGAACCAACAGAGCAACAGTAGCTGGTTACTGGAAAGCAACAGGAAAAGATAAGGAGATTTACAAAGGGAAAGGGTGTCTTGTTGGGATGAAGAAAACTCTAGTTTTCTATACAGGTAGAGCACCTAAAGGAGAGAAAACTAATTGGGTCATGCATGAATTCAGATTGGATGGAAAGTTCTCTCACTATAATCTTCCTAAAACTGCAAAGGTACTTTTTATTTATTTCATTAATAATTATACTCTTTTCATATGGATTCTCATAATCATTCCTTTTTTTTTTTTTTTCCTTTTGAGTTCTGCTTGAGATTTTGTATGGGCCCTCTACTGTATGTTCTTTCTCTATCTGATTACTTGGAAAATTTGTAAACTTGTTTTTGCAGGATGAATGGGTTGTCTGTAGGGTTTTTCATAAGAACAGTAGTACTGGTGGGATATTAAAGAAAGTTAGTCCATATTCAGGAATGCTAAGAATGAATTCATTTGGTTTTGTGGACGATTATTTGCTTGATTCTCCTTCATCGTTACCACCTCTTATGGACAATTCCTCTCCTAATTATAACTCATCAAGTAGACCTAGTACTTCCAGTTACACGAATGAAGATGAATTCAAGACAACAATATCTGGTCAACTTCCTAATTACATCTCATCAAGAACCATGGATCATCCACAACAGCAAGATAACAAGAGCCTTCTTGTACCGAACTATAACTACAACATGATGAACCAACAAGTGATGATGATGAATCAGTTTCCATCTTCAAATGCTACACCAAACTCATCCATGTTTTACCCCCAAATTCCTCAAAAGATGAGTTGCTTGCAAAAAGAACAGAGAAGTGTTTCTGCTAACACAAATGCAATTCCAAGCTTTCCGGATTCAAGTAACTTCATGCCTCAGCAAGCAAGATTGAGATCTTTAGCTGATCAAACCAATCAAAAGTTTGACCAAATGAAAAGGCTGAATGATTATGAGTGTAAAGTAGAACAACAATTTACATCAAACAATCATTCCATGGTTAGTCATTGCTCTCAAGATACTGGATTGAGTAATGACGTGAATGTAGAAATTTCTTCGGTGCAGCACGATATGGCAGCAGAAAACAACGGTTATGGGGAAGATCTTTCTCATCAGCAAAGGCATACTTCAGATGATCTCAATTTGGATTACTTAATATGGAACTACCAGTGATCGGCTAACAACGCTATATTATAGATATATCATCCTCATCCTCATCATCAATATCACCAACAACAACACCATCATCACCATCACCACCACTAGCACTATCAGAATCAGTATTATAATTAGGAACCCTCGGTCAATCTGGCTTCCACGTTAACTGAAGGGTAAAATAGTTTTCTTCGTTCATTCATCCCGTTGCACAGAAGAGAAGACCTTATAGTGGGCTTCAGATTTATTGATATTTCTGTGCTGATCCGTTTCTTATACGTTCCAGACTATATATACAGATTAATTACATGCAGTTTAAAGTAGGGATCATTTGTTCTCTGTAAGGAAAAACCTTTAATCATTAATATAAACTACCACTAATTCTTTTGTTGAGTTCAAGCTAGCTAGTTATATTAATTTCTGTTGTTGATGATTTATTCTGCTTATTAGCATATTATTCTTCTACTTGATACTGAAGTTAATTTATCATCCTTCTAACTAGTCTCTTTTTATGTAATTTTGTTTACGAAACTCTTAATAACTATGATATGATCATCACTAACGAAATCAAAGAGAAAAGAGTAATCGCTCTTGTTCTTTTAATAGGGTGCTTTCGGTTTCAGCCTTTCAGGGTTTAATGTACATACTTTATTTCCAGATCACTAGTAATTTCTAGTATAAAAATCAGATCATTTTTGGAGGAGATTATACTCCTTCACAGGTGCTGCATTCATTCCTTCACTCAGTTGTACATGTACAGGTACCTAACAGAGGTAATTAATAGGCTAAAAGCCACCTTGTATATACATAAGTTCATCTGAAGATTCTGAACCTGTGATCATCAATATTTCACTAGTACATGTACCTCATCAACATCATTTTTGCATGTATTTTCATTCTTTCACCTTGTCATATTTATTCTCACACGCATTTTACAATAAATCCCCTGAAAGAAACCCAAATATTACTTGTTTGATAAGATTAAACAGTACTTACATTCAATGTATGTTCTGTCCTCGTGGGTGCACATATCATCATCAGTTCATCCTGGATAGCCAAGTAATTAACTAAGTGCCGTATTAATAAGAAAATTAAAGGTGCACAAAATTCATCTGTCATGATCAGTTAAAGGAACTGGCCGTACTAGTTAGTGTATATACTATGTAGTGATGTTGGGTGATGATTCATGAATATATTTTTGGGCGGGAATTCAGAAATGGTCGGTTATTAAATTAAAAGAGAAGCAAAATATATTTCATGTGATGTGCTAGCTTCTTATTTATTCATCCATTCAATTTCAATTACTATATGTATTCTTTTTAAAGCAAAGCTTCCGTTTTATTCTTCCATTACGTATCTGTTGTATTTTTATTTCTTTTGGCTTCGCTTCTATTCAAATTAGGAGCTCTATTAATTCCATTTCACTTTGAAAAATTAGGCAAAACCTCTGAAAAATTACATACTGTATACGCCAAGGGGATAACAATATTATCATTGGAAAAGAAAATAACTTACTAGTTTTATAAAATGAACAAATTTTGATTTTAGTTTTATTAAAACTCAAAATTCGAGAAACAAGCACATGAACAATGAACAAAAATAAATTGTTCAAGTGTACAAATTTCTCTCTTAATTATCCACTGGTGGACTGCCGGCCAGCCAACCTTCCTATCGGAATACTAGTGTTGCGATTATTGCAAAACTACCCTATTAATTCCTTCTTTAAATTTTTCAGCAACTGACACTTGTTATATGTCTTACTTGGATCCAATCTTTATCATCAGCATTATGGGCTCATTTGAAAGAAATGATCTATCGAAGTATAGAGTTCATGAATACCATGATGAAGTGATAGTGAATGAAATGCATGAATCCAAAGTCAGTTTATAGCAAAATTTGGTCCTAGTAAATTGGTTGTTTGACACGTAGATGAAAAGAACCAAGCAGGTAAAGAAAGGGAAGTGTAGAAAGTTTAACTCTTAAAATCTAAAATGCAAAGATCAACGAATTTAGATAAACTTCAGATATGACGTGTAAATAAAACGAGTATACTCATACAATAAAGGATTACGAATACAATTACGCGAGTACATTGTACAAACTTATCCATTATCCACTGAAATTAAATACAAATATGATGTTCTTGACTTATCAACACTTTAACTTTAAAGTTTGTTAAAAATTGAACAAAACGGTTATACCGTGTAGTATTCTGTAGAAAATTCCTGTGAAAAAAATCTAAAGGTTAAAACTTGGAATTTGAAAGGTAAAGTCCACAATCTCATGATATTCGGGGTAAGACTTAACTGGTTGTCCAAAAAAATTCACAAAATAACCTCTCGCGATTTTCCAATATAAGTGTGCTAGAATGACTGCAAACAAAATTTTACCGATCACATCTTCGAAGTTTCATCAACAAACACCTCATGCATAAAAATAAATAAACTAAAGTCACTAAAAATGATACAACAATTTTGTAATTTTTAATTTTTAATCCCCGAATATTTTTCCCCCAATATTCTCGAGGTTCTTTCTTCCCATGATTTAAATTAGGGAAAATTGGGAAAATGCCCCAATATGGGGTGCAATGTTGGAAATCTGCCCCAACATTTAAAAGTTCGGAGAAATGCCCCATTCTGTCAAAAACTCAGTTAAGTCACATGTGTGAGCCCACACACGCGAATAAAAAGACAAATACGTCCTTCAAAATTCACGGTTAAGGGTTCAAAATCCAGGATTGAGGGTTTAGGGTTCATGTTTAAGGTTCTGGTGGTGGAAGCGGCGGTGTTAATAGTAGTTCTGGTGGTGATGGTGGCTTTACGCATGTGACTTATCTGGGTTGGATGTCAAAGTTAACGAAATGGGGCATTTTTCCAACTATTTTTAACGTTGGGGCAGATTTCCAACATTGCATCTCATATTGAGGCATTTTTCCAATTTTTCCTTTAAATTAATATACTGTCTTTTCTACCGTGCAAGGTAAGAGCAATAACCGTAAGAGCTTACTTACTGGCTCACCGCGATAATAGGCTCAAACATCCTACTTAACTACAGTATAAAATTAGGGAAAACCTTCCTTCCCTCTGCTACCAACTTAGAAGTTCTACCTTCCATTTATTAGATAGATTATTACATTTCATCCAAAATGCTTAGATATCGAGCTGATGTACACAACTAATTCGAACAGCTTCCTCGTGGTGGAATTTGAGTCATTTCAAATTGTCCATCGGACATCACAAATGAACCCGTAAAAACTGTTTTAAACAACCGCTCGATACCTAGCCCAATCGCATTTCATCTTAACCGTGGATGGTCAACATTCAACACGTAAGACAGAATTATCCTATTTTTGGAAAATGCTTCTCGTACTAGCATATTAGACGAACTCGGAACCAGACTATCGCTTCAAAGTTAAAACCATCGTCATTGCATATTTGCATGCATTACAGATATTAAACCCATTGTTCATTGTATATCATTGTTCCACTCTTCTCTTCTTGTACTTCTAAAACTCTTCTATCTTTAGGCTTCTGACCAACTCACTCTCGTCATCGTTATTCTTCTCCTTATATCATGCATGAAAATAAGGGACTCAATCAGGCACGTGTGACAAATCACTCCAATGGAAAATGAATATCAGCATCTCCACATATTGAAACGTGGTAATCATGACGTACGTGGAGTACCAATCAAAATTTCCCATCGCTGCACAGCCGCAGCAGTGTTATATAATAGTACACCACTCTTACCTTAAAAGGCAATTTCTTTTCTACCACGCCACTGGAACCAGTAGAAGTGAACGTAATTGGTAATCTAGGATGCCTGAGAATAGATATAATATACTAAAGATATTCCCATGTGGTTTATTTATCATTGGTTTTTTTCATCGAACGGCTCAAGATCTAACATATTATCACTTGGCAAAGATAGCGGCCCCCACAGGGAGCACTTTTATTTCCAATCATCCAACTTCTCGGTATAGCTAGCCTATGGTTGCATCAGGTTGACGTCATACCAGGACATTCTCGTGGAAGATATTTGGTGGGTCCCGTTACCGTTGCCAAAGTTCTGTTAGCCGAAACAGTTCCTGAGGGGATCACCCCTTATGTGTAAAAATATGGGGCGAGGAAAAAAGTCAAATTTATATCTACCTAAGCAAAATTTGATTGGAAATATTGACGGATAAAGTTAGCACGTCATATAACTTCTCGACGACTATTTCTCTTCGTAATTTATTCGGCAGCATCTTTTTTATCATCATCTGTCCGAGAGCATTACAAAAAAGCTGGAAGTATTAGTATTACAAAAGAGTCCTGCTGTCATGCGCGTATCCGCGTGACAGCATAAATGAAATCGCGGGTCTACACCGTTGGATGTTCATCTTAGGTTGTAGATCATAAACATCTTTGACTATGCTGATTTTCTAATAATATATTCACAATTTATTATTTGAGAACCCGTATACGTTTTATTATTTTTAACTAGGCCCTCTCTTCCATAATTCTTTCATGGCCGACTTTTTTTCTTTCTTCTCTCTCAATTTTTCTTTCAACATTTGATAATGTCCCATGATTATATTTTGACGGATCACTTTAATGGCCGATTATATAAGCTGGTATGTCCATTTTTTAAGCCATAGTACATCAAAATCACAACTAGATAACAGCACAATTCAATTAGCAGGATTAAAATTCATAGAAGAGAGCTTTAAATTTCAGTTTATACAAAATTCCCAAAACAATAAGCTCAACTTAATAAAACTTCATTTAGGATAGTAACTACGATTTGTAAAATTGTAAAATTGTAGGATGAAAACAAAAGGAAAAAAGAAATTCGTTCTTCTGGTACAGTTCCTTTTGGCTATCTTCCTTTGAACTTTTCTGCTCCCATCAATCAATACATGTGGCTCTAGATTTCAAAAGATCTCATCCCAAAAAAAATCTCAATATTACTCGTAATAGCCAAAATCAGTTCCCATTATTTTTTAGTGAGAAACCTCAAGACAGATTTTAGGGTTTATCGTTTATGGTTGCTTTAGGAGAAAAACCATGATTTCTTTTCTCTGCGGTCTCTATGACATATAGGGGCTTAGTAAAAATTGTAAGAATATTATAAGCTTGTTTAACGAATAAAACATAAGTGAAATATTAGAAAGTCAAAATAGTCGGATTTAAAATCTAAGATGAACATCCGACGGCGTGAAACGGCGAGTTCATTTATTCAGATATGCGGACGGCCGCGTGATAGCCGGACTCATTACAAAAAGAAAATAAAAGAAAAATACATACTTACATGATGTAAGCAAAATCCGGGACGGTTGGCGTGAATATCTGTAGTGAGCATGATTTGCGGTATAGGATGACTTGACCGAAGCGTCAATTGCATTGTATGCATCGACGGATATTGGTATACATTTTCTGGATTGATGCGTAGCAAAATATCTGAAAGACACATGGAAGCATCTAGAAAAAAGAGCTTCCAAAGTAAAGAGGAACGACTTGCCAGAAGAGTTTGTGGTTATATAAACCAAACTTGTCAGATGTGTAATTAGGTTTCTCAAAACACAACTCATATGCTAAAGCCTAAGCGTTTTTTTTTTTTTTTTTTTT
>NC_039366.1:173989335-174042254 GCF_003573695.1 Papaver somniferum
TTTTTTTTTTGTTGTAGTCTGATGCGCGTTGCTGTGTTGTGCTGTGATGTGAAAATAACGCGGCATGATATTTGGTAAATCATAATTTTAAAAGGGGAAAAAATATGGCTAGTCCAGTTTTGGAATTTTTTATATTAGGAGCCCGCCATTAAGATACCCTATATTAAAAACCCAAAATTAATTTTAGAACTACTAGTTTTATTATAATGACCTTTTACTATAGTAATTATCTTATTTTTATATTTGTATTTATCTTGTTTTGGTCTACAATGAAAAAAGTCAAAAACCAAAAATTTAAGATTTTAAATTTAACTAAGATTTAACTTCTCTAAAATAACTCCCTAAAATAACTCCCTCAAATAACTCGGTCAACTTCCCTAATTAACTCCCTAAATTAATTCCTTATATCACGTCAATTTGTTAGCCTCCTCCCAAAACCTAATTCTTTGTTACCGAGAATAACTATGTGAAAATTAGGGGAAAGAAATTCAATTATCACCATTGAATCTTCCCCGAAACAGATCTTCCCAAAACAAATCTCCTTCTATATTTTTGTTTATCACTTCTCATATTTCCCCTGTTCTAACTTATTTTAAGATCCTTTGTTTTCATGGTTTTGTTTTGAGTAACTTTGTTTCACATATCCAATAGACGTGAGGATTCTAGTTTACACGGTTTGCATTTTGTGAAAACGGCAACTATCATCAATTTACCGAAAGTTGATAACTATAATTATTCCCGGTTACTGAAAATTATAATTTTCACATTTCATTGACAATCGTGATTTTCACCCATCGGAATCGATTATGTTTTTGTCAAAACCGGAATTATCACCTGCACTTATCAAAACCGGATTGTCGCCCATGATAAGCATCACTTTATCACAGAAATGACAACAACAATTTTCGCAACCTGATGAAAACCGTCCTTACCACATTTGATGACAATTGCACTTATCACAATACAATGATAACTCCAATTATCACAATAGAATGATAACTCTAATTATCACGGTAAAATCTCAATTTCTACTAGAACTTAGTCACAATTCGTGAAAATTGTAATTATCACGTTCATAATTCGGTGATAATTACAATTAACTCTAGAATCAGAAAAGTAAAAATCACAAAAAAAAAAAAAAAAAAAAAAAAAAAAAAGAAGAAGAAGAAAACAAGACAATGACCATAGTGCTTCCAACGGATAATCACAAGATAGCATAGTCACAGAAGTTTAACAATCGCCAGCAAGTCGAAGAAGATATGTCATCATCAAATTAGTTAAGAAAAATGAGAAGTTTGGAAAAACTAATCTAAGCCGCCATATTAAGAGAGCATAAGTTCTCATGGAGGTAAGTGAATAAGAGAGCATAAGTTCTCATGGAGGTAAGTTAGCAATATAAATTGGGACAATAATCCTTTGTGTTTGAACATGAAGAAATTGAAATCCGTGACATCAAAATGATTTCACGACATCAGAAGTACGAAAAGTTGGAAGTTCACAGTGGCAATGGTGGACTGGATGGTGCATATGTGCTACAACGATACACCTCATCAATAATTTTTTTTTTTAAGACGAGATAAGCGAAGAAAGAGAACAATCATAGTGAACTGAGATATAATCGGTGATTAGATAAAAAGTTGACCCCATAATTATGGTAACAAATTAACTTAGATGAGATAAGAGAAGAAAGAGAACAGTTGAACCGAGATAATAGTCGACCCCGTAATATATGGTAACAAATTAAATTTCTAATTAATACTAAATTCAAGTAAACAAGCTAGTATATAGATGGTAACAAATTAAAAAATAATAACTAATTAAGGTTAATTTAGTCCATCTAAAATTATGGAAATATAAATCTAATCTAAGACTATTATTTTTAACCGTAGATCTTGTAATTTTGGCTATACATATATACAATTTTAATGATGGGTTTCTAAAAGAGAGAGGAACCAAGCTTGGGTTCATCAGAAATTTCCACGCGCTGTGAAATTAACAAATTGTAAATTTTGTTCGGTAAATTGGCATTCTAAAGTGCTGGTGCTGTTTAAAATGACGAAAATAGACATGTTTTTAAAATTAGTTTTAAATACAACTGTAATTATAATAAATTATATTTTAAATTCCATTATATTTAATAAAATATAAGTAATATTTATTTTATTATTTTATTTAAAAAAAAAGACGCTACCGGAGGCTTAAAATAAAAGCAAAAACAAAGTCGATTATGCTTCAAAAAAACAAAAAAAAAATCGATTTACATGGAGTTAAATGGTAAAAGTTTGTTAGAAGTTTTATTTTTGTTTATATTATTTTCTATTATCATTATTTTATAATTATTTTATCATTTAATAAATAAATTTATGATTATAATTTGCTTCAAAAAAATATTATTGTGATAATTATTATTTATTATTTCAAAATAAAAAATAGAAGAACAAAATACAAGTTAGGAATATAATTATAATTATACAATATTCTATGGTAAAATTTATCTTTATAATAAAATAATAAGGTTAAAATAGAGAATCGATTAAATCAAATTATATGGGTCCACAACTTCTGCTTTTCCAGCTTTTAAAAGCTAGTGCTGAGAAGCTTTTAAAAGCAGGCCTAAAAAGGAAGTGCTTCTCTCCAAAGCACTTTGATTTTTTTTACTAAACACAATTTTTGGTAAAAGTTTGTTAGAAGTTTGTTACAAAGTGCTTTTGATAGAAAAAAATAATCCCAAACGGGGCTTAATACACTGTCCTTTCCAAAGGCTGTGTGGATGGGTATACCAGGTGGCAGCAGGGTTCTAAACAGTCACTGAAAATGCGGGGGTCTAACAACCATGCCCAACAATTCGTTTGGCAATCTGAGAGGACTTACTCCAATATACTTTCTAGAGAATCAACTAGACAGTCAAACTTAATCTAGAGAAAATTATATCAAAGAATTTAATATCTCTAACTCTTAATTCAATCCGCAATCAGCAAATAGAAATCTGCGAGCCCGATTGAATATAAGAGGAGTAACTTGAACGGTACCAAAGACCAATGTTCAAGTGTCAATCAATTTAAATCAACAACCGAAGGTCGGATATTCTAATTGATTGAACTTAACGCACAATCTGTGATATTTCAATTATATAGCAAAATATAATGCGGAAAAGAAATAACACAGACACCATAAGTTTTGTTAACGAGGAAACTGCAAATGCAGAAAAACCCCGGGACCTAGTCCAAATTGAACACCACACTGTATTAAGCCGCTACAGAATCTAGCCTACTACCAATTAACTTCGGACTGAACTGTAGTTGAACCCTAATCAACCTCACACTGATTCAAGGTACAGTTGCGGTCCTTACGTCTCTGATCCCAGCAGGATACTACGCACTTGATTCCCTTAATTGATCTCACCTACAACCAAGAGTTTCTACGACCCAAAGTCGAAGACTTGATAAACAAATCTGTCTCACACAGAAAAATCTATAGATTGAATAAATCTGTCTCCCACAGAAATACCCAAGAGTTTTTGTTCCGTTTTTTGATAAATCAAGGTGAACAGGAACCAATTGATAAACCGGACTTATATTCCCGAAAAACAGCCTAGTATTATTAATCACCTCACAATAATCTTAATCGACTAGCGAAACAAGATATTGTGGAATCACAAACGATGAAATGAAGATGTTTGTGATTACTTTCATCTTATCTATCGGAGAAATTAATCTCGAGTCAATTATTTCAATTGAACTCAATACGATAGAATCGGGCAAGATCAAAACACGCAACTACAAAGAAAATAGTTGGGTCTGGCTTCACAATCTCAATGAAGTCTTTCAAGTCGTTAACCTACAGGGTCTCGATAGAAACCTAAGGTTAAAGGAGAATCGACTCTAGTTTATGCAACTAGTAACATACATGAGATGTAGGGATTAGTTTTTCCAGTTGCTAGAGTTCTCCTTTATATAGTTTTCAAATCAGGGTTTGCAATCCAAGTTACCTTGGTAACAAAGCATTCAATATTCATCGTTAGATTAAAAACCTGATTCAACCAAGCTAATATCTTTCAACCGTTAGATCGAACTTAGCTTGTTACACACAAATGAAATGTACCCTCATTTAGGTTTATGTAACCGTACTCAAACGTGTACACCATGTTGGTTCACAAATAGTTAACTGATATTAGCCATATGATTACTCTCATATCAACCTTATTCATCTTAACCATAACTAGTTCAAATGACTCAAATGAAACTAGCTAAAGAGTTGTTCAATTGCTATATTCTCATAGAATTATACAAGAACACAATTGAAGCAAAATCGGTTTGATTCACTCGAATCAATCATGAAAATTATAGCCACGGTTTGCAAAGATTGCGTTCCTTATTATATAAATGTTTATGTTAATGTTCATAACCGATTTTGGAACTTTAACCTTCAAGTATGCAAACGGGTATGCATACTTGAAATACCCGGACTAAGATTGGGTTTCGCCAGTACGCAAACGGGTACGCTAACTTTCAATCCCAGCAGAAATTCTCGGACATGAACCTGTACGCCAGTACGCATACTAAGGTTCCCGGATTTCTCAAACCAACAGGTACGCAAACGGGTGCGCATATTATGGTTCCCGGACATGGATTACATATGTGCAAGAGTGCACAACATGACATATCCAATAATGGTTAAGTTTTCTAAACTCCTATTTCAATCATTGAAACATTCTTAGAGGATGACAATAGTCGTTTTCACATACTATTAGCATCAAAGCAGTTTTCAAGTTATTGAAATAATCATAACGAAACATTCCAAGACTACACCAAATGATTGTATCACACAAACCATGTAAGATGTTACTTGGCAATTTTCACATGATATAAGATGAACTTGGTCGAAGCGAAATCTTGCCAGCACATATTTCGATAAATATGTAAGCGAGATAAACTCAGCTCGAAATCTCAAATGTGTATATATAAAACTATATCGTAATACGACTCGTGCTTCAATATAGGAGATAGAGTAGAAATAGACTTTCCAAGTGATAGATGAGTTTAAGTCTCCACATACCTTTTGTTGATGAAATTCCACAAGCTCCCCTTAGTAGTTCTTCGAAACATGCTTGAGATAGCAACACATGCGAGTTCGACCGAGTAGTTGTATAACAATCTCCCCCTTTGTCAATTTTAGTGGCAAACTATCAATACATATGGATTACAAAATAAATAAAAATTTGTATCTTCTCATCCAAATGCTTGATCTCCTTGGCATCTGTTGTAGTTTTGAAAGTGGTAGTAAAAGTTCGTTGTTCGGACTTGTAAAGATTTAAAAATAAAAATATATACACAATATTTGTCACAATGGGCGAGAGGTACTGGGACTAGGATTCCGCCAATTTCATTTCTTAAGGTTCAAATAATAATTCTTTTATCAATAATAGCTCAAAAAATATATTAAATATATCGACTCTAATTTATTGCCAAGATTGATTCTCAAAATATTAGGTGTAAATGTTAAGCATGGGACATCAAATCATCTAAGCTAAGCATGACCCATCAAATCAAATCACAACTAATTAATTTAAATCATAATTTCAATTAAAATTAATGCAAAAGTCATGAAAAGAATTAAATATAATTACCTAAGTGTGAAATAAGGCTTCCTCCATTGCCTCAGTGTTGGGATTTAGCTTCTCATATTAATCATAATCTCAAAATACATGTATGTTGCTCAAAAGTTGATTAAAATGATAAAAATGAGTAAAACAGTGAATGTACGACCCACAGGAGGCGTCACAAAAAGAACGATAAGAGACAGGTCCTGCTGATATTTAGACTGCGCTGCGACCCACGGTTGTGCATCTTAGACACTAGTGATAAACGACTGCCATCGCGAGTCCGTTCTTCGTGTTCTTGGTGTTCTTCATCAGCAGCAGCAACAGAGTTTCATCAACTCTTGATTTCTGCTTCTCTGGACCTCCTATATACCCCAAACTCTCGACAACCTTCTATGCTAACCCAATAGTTATATTTATACACCTTTGGACCAAGAATAACTTCTCATTAATCCAAAAAATTTTCCCATTACTCGGCAGTGAATGAAAATATTCCCAAGAAATTTTCTTTCCATGCACGCGTCTGCTGGCTTGTTTTAACCTCTCCTAATCTTCATAGGATGTATTCAAATCAAACAGGATAACTTCTTACCCATTTGGTCACGTAACTTCCATATAAACAATAAAATGTCGAGAATAACTCAACTTCCCTGTTTTCGCATCCCACGATTATCCAACCCAACTAACTCGATTTTGAACACCCATACCAGCTCTGTCTAGGCCGTAGGAACAAACCCAATCAATTTGGGTCGTTGAGTCTCCTTTAATCCCGTCCAAACTGCCAACCCTAAATCTGCCAGTTGATAACAATTTTTCCCGCCAATTTTGGTTTTTGAATTTGGGAAGAAGATGTCCTCCCCCATAACCAGAACTGGGGTGCGAATAGGAGCTGCCTTGGGGTGACCTGGGGGTGCCCCTTAGTAATTAGGTTACCCCTTATCCAAAAGCGAGAGTCCGAATAACACTTGTCCTCCGGGTGACAAAATCAACTTTTCGAGCCGAATTTTCCAAAAATGTTTATTTCCTAAAAATACATAAAAACACAATATTAGTACAAAAATAGAGTTCCAACAATACAGACATTGAGGACAAATTAAACACAAAAATGTGTCTATCAAATACCCCCAAACCTATTATTTGCTAGTCCTCGAGCAAAACTAATAAAAAATAAATAAAACCGAGTTAATCTCGGGAGGGTTTACCAGAGGTGTGCCCACAAAACCATTACTCCAGACCCTAACTATCTACGCAGAACCTTGGAAAGCACTAAAGAACCTCCTTGGTTGGCATACAATTATTGACTCTAAGAGGAAGAACCCTGATGCGAAATTCCAATTGATGTACACGAGTTTGCACTCAAGCATACTAAAATTCATATAAGTGACAGAGCTCTACTAATATAGTTTCACGATGGACATCATACTCGGAGTCAGACTAATCACATGAAAAGATTAAGAAGATCGAAAAAGAAAAATGTAGATGGTTGAAAAGCGAACGGTGTTTCCCATATCTGTCTGAAGTCCTCTGCCAAGATGAACCTAACCTAAATGACTGAGATACCGGTCTGACTAATATTAACACACTGGCATATACAAGGGAACCAGTGTTTAATAATCCTAATTCTATGTCAACACAACTGGCATATACAAGGGTACCAGTGGTCGACTTTATTAAACACACATTTATTTAAGAACTAACAACATGATTGGACCTTGTGGACCGAAGCGCCTGTTTCTTGTCAGCAGATTACATGGTGATTCCCGTGGATCCTGCATTCCACGCTTGTTTAGGCGACGGAGACAGGGAGAACACACACATATTGCTATCCAAGTGTTAGTATTTATTCCGATTGGTCTACTGGTCTGGTCTAATTTTTTTTTTTGAAAGGTAACTCAGTCACTCTATTTCACCCTAGCAAAGGTAACAACTTGAATCGTGTGCCCCACCAAATCACTTGAAATAAAAGAAAACTAAAAATAGAAAGTGAAAAGGACTCGACGAGATATTGCGAAACTATCATGTTAATTCTAACACCTGAGCTCTGTGCTTTTATGAATAGACTCTATATATGTTTCCATCTAGTCAGATTGGTTCCTAAACTCCTAAAAAAAATGTTTCCATCCACTTAGATTGGTTAGTGCTATCCTTAATAGGCGTAAATTTCTAGGCTCTGGAGTTTATTTATTGCAACTAAAAAGTTTCTCCCATACCCCCAAACTTAAATCTAACATTGTCCTCAATGTTCTAAAGATGAAATTAAACGCATGAACAAGGAGAAACGGTTACTATTTGAAGCAAAAGAGTTAAGGAAGGATATTACCGTGTTGCATGAGATTGGGTTACCTCCCAAGAAGTGCTAAGTTTAAAGTCTTCAGCCAGACTTAGAAAAGGATTGGTCAACTCGAACCATAAAGTAACAGTCGAAATAACTGTGGGTCTTCAAAACCAAAAAGATCTGATCATAGGAAACTGCAGTGAACCAAGAAAATGGACAAGAAAAGCATGCCCTTACCTAGTTTCCTGAAAACTATCGCTAATTGCGGTTCAGGTTCAGGTTCTATGAAAGGGTCTAAATAGAATATTTTCATTGGCTGTGTTTCTTCATAGATGGGATCCGAATCACTAGGTCTTAGAGTCTGTAAAAACTCAAATACGAACTTAAAATCACGAAGTAATAACCTAAATAATTGCGGATCCTCTAAGTCAATCAGATATGACTTACATAGTTGACCACAGTGAAAGAGGTGGTCTTCCTTAAGAAAATGTGTCGACCCTAATATCCTAAAGTAATTAGGTTTAGTCTCAAAACTTAATAACCGACACATCTTAAAATCAAAAGTTCCCACAATTGGTTGAAGAGTTTTTGGTGGGAAAACAAAGTCAATCTTGGTATCATAGCCTGGGTTAACCACATCAACCAGAGGATGGGTTTCTAACAACTGAGCTTCTTTCTGGACATCATTAGGTTCGGGAAAACGTGTATGAAGATAATCTTGTAAGATGGTTGAGGCACAAATGTCAATTCCTACAGGAGGGTACTTAAGAGTTAAAGCACACGGAGAATGATAATCACCCCCAAACTTAGAGTTTTCTATGTCTCTAGAAAGACTAGTCACAACTTCCCTAATTTCTAGGTCATCAGATTCCTGGAAATGGTCAATCGATTCTTCTAAGTTGGGTTCATCCTCACTCATTTCTACGAGTTTATCATCTTCTAAGACTAGTGTTTCTAAGTCGTTAGATTCTAAAACAGTATTATCAGGGTAGACTCTTTCCTCTAAACCATCATCGGTTTCGTAATCATCGTCTAAAACGGGGGTATTTCTAGTCAAATCCTCGTCCTTTTGAATAGGTAAATAATTATTAAAATTATTTGGATTTGAACTAGAAATATCATTATAATCATCATCACCATCCTCCTCCTCATCATCATCACAATATAATTTTTGATATTCATGAATTCTCAAGCTTTGTTCCCAACTACATGGTGTATGTTTATAATATTTCTCATAGATCGTTAGAGGTGATTCCTCAATAAAAGTTGGAGTATCCATATATCGCTGCCCACGCATCTATTCACCAAGAGTCATTTCCGAAGACGTCTCTTGATAACGAGAATTTCTAGACATATATTCTCGTAACGTCATCTCAGGTGGCGTCTCCTGAAAAGGATTCATCACCGAGGAAACACAAACTACAGAGGAATTCTACACAATCACAAACAAGGCTAACTCGACCAAATCAAACCTATAAATTCTAGCAAACAAAAAGCATGATGGCTCCACTTAGATTGTTTCTAGACTTGCTTCTATCTCTCGAAGGGGAATTCGTTACAATTTAAGCAAACCCCTCTGGAATCAATCCGAGTCAAAGTAAGTTGAATTGAGGCGAGGGAAGCTCAGTGGAGCTTTGATACCCAAGGCCTCACCGCTATCACAAGGCGGCGCAGTCACGCATTCAACTCACGGAAACCATTATGAACTTCAAGGTGTGCTTAAGAAAGTAACCAATATTCTTCGAAAATTTTTCCTAATAAGCACGTTACCCTATCGGTCTCGTTCTAGTCAAGTTTTAAGCTTGGGTTCGCGTTAGGTTTCGTTTTCCTAAGGCGGGCAAGAAGGGAGCGGTGATGAAATCCGAACCCTTATCTTGTATTGGCCAGGCCTTGCCCTTTACTAGGATTTTAAAAACAGTCTGGTTCGTCCTCAAACAATTATCACCTTAAGGCAGACAGTAACCCGCTTGCAGGAGATTCGCGGGTGTTTCGATTGGACTTACCTCCCGTACCAGACGGGCGATGAACCGTTGTCGTCGACTCGGGCCATGACTCCTATGCCGTGTACGAACCCGAGGGGCCGAGACGATATAGTAATCGTCGTCCTTCCCTGCAAACAGTTTCTATTTAAGGGTACCCTTCCGTAGGGTTTAAAAAAATAAATAAAAATAATGTCCCGATTGTCCAGTCCAAAGAAAAGAAAAAAATAAAATAATAATAATAATAATTACAAAAAAATGGAAAGTCTCTTAAAAAAAATAAAAAATAATTCTCTCTTTTTTTTTCTTTTTCTCTCTTTTTTTTTTTTTTTTTTTTTTTTTTTTTTTTTTTTTTTGCTTTGTCTTTTTTCCTTCTCTTTTAGCTTTAAGCTTTGATTCCAAGGTCTTTAGTATCCAACTTCAAACCTGTAATACAAAGACATACCAAAGAGACGTAAAAAGAACAAATGGAATAATAAAAAAAAATAATAAAAACCTAAAAATTCTACCTAAACACAAATCTCCGGCAGCGACGCCATTTTGTTGTAGTTTTGAAAGTGGTAGTAAAAGTTCGTTGCTCGGACTTGTAAAGATTTAAAAATAAAAATATATACACAATATTTTTCACAATGGGCGAGAGGTACTGGGACTAGGATTCCGCCAATTTCATTTCTTAAGGTTCAAATAATAATTCTTTTATCAATAATAGCTCAAAAATATATTAAATATATCGACTCTAATTTATTGCCAAGATTGATTCTCAAAATATTAGGTGTAAATTTTAAGCATGGGACATCAAATCATCTAAGCTAAGCATGACCCATCAAATCAAATCACAACTAATTAATTTAAATCATAATTTCAATTAAAATTAATGCAAAAGTCATGAAAATAATTAAATATAATTACCCAAGTGTGAAATAAGGCTTCCTCCATTGCCCCAGTGTTGGGATTTAGCTTCTCATATTAATCATAATCTCAAAATACATGTATATTGCTCAAAAGTTGATTAAAATGATAAAAATGAGTAAAACAGTGAATGTACGACCCACAGGAGGCGTCACAAAAAGAACGATAAAAGACAGGTGTTGCTGATATTTAGACTGCGTTGCGACCCACGGTTGTGCGTCTTAGACACTGGTGATAAACGACTGCCATCGCGAGTCCGTTCTGCAAATAGCAGTTGCTGTCCTGGGGTGTAAATAGTAAAGAAGGTGCCCCTTAGTAAATGAGGTGCCCCTTAACCAATGATGAGAGTCCGAATAACAAATGACCTTCAAGGGTGCCCCTGGCAACTTTTCGAGCCGATTTTTCCAAAAATATTTATTTCCTAAAAATACATAAAAACACAATATTAGTACAAAAATAGAGTTCCAACAATACAGACATTGAGGACAAATTAAACACAAAAATGTGTCTATCAGCATCTTCAACACGACTCGAAATCTTCGTTACTTCCAAGTACTCCATGATTCTAAACGTGTTCAACTCAGCATCATAGTTGTTGAAGATCTGTAGCGATAACAATGAGAAAACAAATGCTCTCAATCATTGTTATACAATGTCATAGTATTATTACACAACATCAAAGTTCAATTGTATCACAACTTTGACAATAATACTATGGTGATATGTATGACTCCCCCTTAGTCAATAATTCATCTCAACATGAAAACCACTCCCCCTTACATAATGATCCGCAAACCATATGTATTTGTAGTATGAAACTACACATTAATTCTCCCCCTTTTTGTTAATATAAATTGGCAAAGGTACGCAAACTAGTGGGATCCTCATGAAATTTTCATAGAGATGCTTCATGACCAAAAGAGAATAACATACCAACTTATTTTGATGCAATCATAAAGCCAAAGCTAAATGCATTCATCAAGGAGTTTATAAAGATACAAGATAACCCCTATAATATTCCACAGCCGCACTCCCCACAAAGATTTGGCAATTAAGCACAAGTTCAATTAAGAACTCTCCCCCATAATATGTCATTCCCGAAAGAACAACAAAGGCGACCTTGCTTTTACAAGAAAGGAATGATTTCTTTGGATATAACCAAATCACATGAAAACATGAATTTGAATCCAAAACTCTTAATTGAATCAACCACAAAAATGATCAATTCGATTGGTCATGCTCGACATAAGAGAACTTACGGAGCAACACAGTATGTGCACCAAAATGTGGATCGAAGATCGACCAATACAGCGGAATATACAAGAATTCATGTTATTTTTCATCACTATTTGTACAATGACATATAATAGGCATAATCCTTGTAAACAAAAGTTCATCCTTAATTTCTTCCATTAAAATTTACATAATGACATAAAAGGCTTTAACTTTTGTTTGTCAAAAGTTCATTCTATCTTTTATCAGTACTTTCGTATCGACATAATAAAGATAATTTTTAAACAAGTATGGGACAGTCACAGGTTCACGGACGTAAACAACATATCCCATAACAATTTGCAATATATAAAATCGTAAAGATTAAAATTGCAAACCTCATCTTCCAAAAAACTTAGAATTTAAATAAATAAATCTAAAAACATGAAGATGAAAACGTTGGACATAGCTATGTGTACTCAGAATAATGGCTATTCCAAACCCTAGTTATTCTTCTAAAAATACAAGAAATAAATTCTCATAAGAAGATTTACTAGACAAAATGAATCAAAACAACTCAAACGAGATCACCAACCATGAAACGAACAAGAGCGAGTTCATCAGTTGCTTTCTTTAGATCCTCCTTCAAAAACACTAGGTTCTTTGATGCAATCTCAAGATGTTCACGCACGACCTCAAAATCTTGAAGAAGATTTCCAACAAATTGAAGAGACATCTGGATTGGAAGATCTTTTCATGATCAATTGATTTGAAGCAAATAACAGGGATGGGATCATCATCAAGTTCAAAGGTTATCTCATCAAAGTTGTCTTCCTTTTTGCTTCCTTCCATCGTGCACTTGCTCAATCAAATCCAGAAGAGCTCTTGGCGTTACCGTACCAGTATGTTGTAGATACCGCCGAAATCCGTTAAGATCTCTAAATATCCGAAATGGGAATCACGTGGAAAATTATTAATAAGGGGAAGCCGCGAGCCAACTTAGGGAGTTGGGACCCAAAAGAAACACTGGTCCAATACAGAGAAAAGAGTCCGGGAATCAAAATACGAGCTATGAAGGTGTGAGGCACCTAACTCGTCCAATCCGAAAATTGGCCTCTACTTTATAATCGGTATTAGAGGTTTCGAATATTAAACACAATATGAAATAATAAACCCATAAAAATATAATACAAAAAAAATAAATGCGTCGGCTCGCACCTTATCCAATCAATCAAAAACCTGCTCATACCTTATCCAATCAATTAAAAACCTGCTCTCAAAACAAAATCCAATTATTATTATACCAAAAATAATCACCAATTATTATTATTATTGGAAAAGAATCAAAAGTAAATTCGGAGTTCGAAATTATTATTATTATTCCAAAAATTATCAATTACTATTATTACTCTAATCCCACCAACCATAAATCAAGACATAAACACGTCAATTACTCTAAGCTACGAAGGAAAATCCTAACTTGGAGTCTTGGACTATGAATACTATCAGCGAGATGCACTACTGATTTTGTCAATTTGAATGGCAATATAACACGTCAATTATATGAGCATGCACTAATACTGTAAACTAAGGAAGCCACATATGATATTAGGTCAGAGCCACTAATGAGTATCTCGACATGACATTAAACGTGTAGGGTGAATATTATGCTATGAATGGACCCTATTAATCTAATTTATGAACACGATCACTAACACCTCGTACACAATTGTCTGTACAGAATCACTTCAATAAAACTAAAAGAAATAAAGTTTAGCCAAACCTGTTTGGCTGCTGAAAAGCTTCAATATAACTTGGATTAAATTAATAAAGAACCAACAATGACTTCCGCAAAATCGTATCCAAATGCCGCAGAGACTTTTAGCCCTCTAATGTATTCTCTCCTAAATTCCTTCTAAAGCTTTTCTCTTAGATTTCTACCAAAAGTTTTCCTCTCCTAAACATCAAAACTAGCTCCCTATTTATACTGTTTCTTCGTTAACCATAACCATAGGATTGATTGACTTTGATCGGACCGCTCATATTAAAAACCTAAATATCATTTCCAAATTAACAAATATTATTTCATATTTTAAAAATTATTTTATTTCATTTATCATAATTGTAAAATATACTCCCTCCGTCACTAATTAGATGACCTAATTGTAGTTTGCACAATTTTTAAGACAAGGATGTTAGTAAAACTTAGAAATGATTTATCTCTTAAACTATATCACGGTTTTTCATAAATTTTATACCGTTGAAAAGCATTTTAAAACACTTACGTAACGAATATAAACATAACTATCAAATTATACATATTTTTATAGTAACAAAAATAGGTCATCTATTTATGGGACAAAACTTAAAACCAAATAGGTCATCTAATTAGGGACGGAAGGAGTATCATTTAATCCTAGAATTTTTGCTAACATGGAAAGACTTGGGAACAAAGCTAGACATGATGTCCACATATTACTTTGGTTGGAAGATTAACTCATTTTTAGTATATAGGGAAAGGCCCAGACCATGGAATGGGCAGTAAGTGCTAGTGGACTTTGGTACCTCATTTTGGTAACCTGGTGCCTATGGTGTCGACACCTTAAACTTGGACAGACGTCACATTTTGGACCTAATGGACTTTGGTCGAAGGACTATCATTTTTGGCTCATTTTGGTGCAAGCTTACCTCAAACTTCAAAACTAATGGGAACTAGTTTATGGACTATAATTTTTAGCTCAAGTTTAACACCCAGTGAACGTATTTTTGGTCCATTTTGGTTACTACCTCATGACCATGAGTATTGGCCTCCATCCCACTTAATGTCTAAGGCTGTTTCGGGTACAATTTCGCGGCATATCATCATGACCGTGCAAAATTGGGGTGTCTACAGTTGCCCCTCTTTAGCAGAGGTTTGCGTGCAACTGAATGCCAAAGACATACACGCCTATTTTTCATAAATATTTTGTTGGATTCCTCACTTATAATTATCGGGGATGACACTAGAAAGTTAGCTCGAATTATTTCTAAGTATTTTAATTTTGCACGAGTACACATTATCGTGATAGAGATCACGACGAAGCGGTACTTGTGCCGTACCAACTATTGCGAAAACAGGTTGCGCTTTATTCTTCTAATCACATGCTACATCATCACATCGATTGCATCATCTGAGTAGTGGTTCTTCAATCTTTACGACTTTGCTCAAATAATTTTATCATGTCTTGTCCTTTCTACGATCCATATGGAGCCTTAAATAATTTACCTCGAGCATTCTTGATTGCCACAATCCTTATGTGGAAAATAGGCCTCACTTTTCCTTCGAGCTTTGCATCCAAAGTCCGGAGAAATCCTGTAATTGATGACCTTGCAAAAGAGCTATTAGTAGCACATGTTTCTAATAATTACTAAACAATCCAAATTCTTATTTTTATTATTTATTTTTTAAATAATAGATTTATTAAGAAAGAAAAGAATTTTTTTTTACAAAGAGCTTGTTAGAAGCCTAGCCACAAGTTGGGCTCCAACACCTTTTTGAATAGCTAAACTTATTCTAATGAAAAGAAAATTACCAACTTTTACATTTACATCATGCCTAGCTATGTAAATGTAAAAGAAAACAAATCCTAGAAAATAATTTTGAAAAACAAAATACTCAATATATACAAAGGTTTAGGAACCCTGACCCTCCACATGTCTGATAGATGCCACCAAAAATATTACCGTCCCCATCCAAATTTTCAAATCTGTCAATCCTCCCAGCTATCTCCCAGCTATAATTGACTTCATCAATTGGCTTCAAACTGTAAAAACGATTCATGATCTTGCTGCTTTTCAGGGATGACGCTCGATGCTTCAAATCTTCAATTTCCTCCACACGACTCTTCTTTTCCTCTATCTTTTTGTTTTAGATAACTGGGAATTTTATTTATTGAGAAGGCTCAATATGCCTTTCTAAAAAAGTTTCAATACAAAGGGTAGAGTTATAAAACTCTTCCATTGACTGTTTATCCCTTCTAGTTTTCTTAGAAATGAGATCAGCCAAAAAATTTCCATCTCTTTTAACATGAGTGATGGAGCAAAAATTAAAAGAAGATAAAATGGACTTAATGTTTCTAATGATTTTCCTATTTTCCCAGCTAACGAAAAATTCTTCCATAGTGATAGATTTCACGACAGTTTGAGCATCAGCTACAATGTCAATCTTCTGGAAACCCTTCTCTTTGATCCAGCTTAAAGCTTTTATTCCATCCATGCACTCCCCTGTCTCTGAATCTCTTACTCCAGTTGCATAGGATCCTTTGACACTTGTGACTGCACCTGTACAATCATAAATAACCATGCCAGTTAGGGCTGCACAAAACCGAACCGAAACCGAACCGAAACCGAAGAATTTAAACCGAGCCGAAACCATATACTAATGGTTCATTCATGGTTGTCAGTTCCAGATAACCGACACTATCGGTTTTGGTTTAGGTTTCATCCCAAAACCGAACCGAAAACCTAATGGTTAACCGATTATTACTTGTCATAGGATTGAAATAATATTAGCGGTGGATGTTAGACTTGTTAGTAAATATTTTACCCTAAGGTTGTATCTTCCTACCTCCATCTTCTCTCCTCAGTTCTCTTCTCGCTCTCAGTTTTCTCTCTTCACTTCATCGGTTATTTTCCATGACTCCATTAGCAGTCGAGCTCGAGCACCAGTCACACCACCACTCTAAGATTAACTAGTAACTAGTAAACTACCACAACTTCTTCTTCTCTTCTTCTTCGTCAAGTTTAATCAAGCAATAAATGAAGACTAGAAGTTACTTCAGATATATAAAGGTATTCAATGTTTCTTTTTATCTTCTTTTCTTCAAATATTTTGTTGTTCATCTCATTAGTTTCTTGTCGTTGTTTCTTTTGTATGGTTTCGAATACCAATTGACATTATTACTCTATTAGTGGCTATGCATGAATGGCAGAATGGGTGCATGAGCTGATTGAAACCTTTTCTTTTTTTTATGTGCAGACTTTGGATGCTCGCAACTCGCAAGAACAACGATGATCTTTGCCGAATCTGTAGGAGTTTTTTCTTTTGTTTTAGCTTTTGTATTAATATTAAATCTCATGCCTTAAAAAGTAAAAACTATGTTTGTAGCAGGTGGAATTTTGTCTTGCTGACACTTTTTATTGAAAATTTAACCTGTCGGATATGAGAAACTGACCAAAATAAAAGATTGTTTTAAATCATTTGGTTAACCAAACACCGTCTGGTTTTTAACCAAACCGAGTAGAAACCGAACTGAGTGAAACCGAATAGATTATATGGTTTCATTGGTTTTTAATATTTAAAAACCGAGTACTATGGTTTCGGTTTTGGTTTTGCCAAAAACCGATGAAAACCGAACCATGTGCAGCCCTAATGCCAGTGCCACACTCATTCGTTAAGTGATTGAAAGAAGCATCTACAAAGACTTTAACGGTATTGAAATCCCTAGAACTACTGTTAGGAATCCCTGTGCTAGTTACAGGATTTCCTTCTAAGCTATTCACCCTAATATGATTGAAACTTAGTTGAGACATGTAATGCTTTATTCTTGCAACTGTATTTTTGGGGTTTAGAGCTTTATCCTGGAAAACGCAGTCGCATCTCTCCTTCCAAATGACCCAGCAGCCAAACATCAGCAAAGATCTTCAGTATTCATTATCTGCAGTATTTGTGTTTCTGATACCAACAAACCAGGAAGTGATCCATTGCTGGATATTTTGACAGTTGATGACTACTTGATCTATGTTGATATTAATAAGTCTCCACACGGCTTTAGAATGATTGCAGGTGAGAAGCAGATGAAATAAGGATTCTTCTTCATGACTACAGATGCTGCAATGATATTCCTCCAGATAATTAAATTTAGATAATCTTTGCCTTGTTGGAATAAAAATTTTGAGACACTTCCAGATGAAGAGCTTGACCCTGTGTGGTAGTTTCATTTTCCAGAGTGCTTTCCAAACAGGCTTAGGAACTGTGCATACCGCAACTTGATTTTGCACCCTTACCTCCATTAGTTTGTTATAAGTGGATTTAACTGAAAAGTTTCCATCTTTTGAAGGGGACCATCTCAGAGTATCTTCTTCTGAAAGAGATAGCTGCATTCTAGTGATTTAGGTACATTTTCAGGAGAAAATAATAAGTTGAGCAGTTGAATATCCCAATCATTAAAGTTTGTCTGAATAAGCTCACTGACAAAAAAAAACTGATAATGAGAGTGGTGCAAGGGCTCAACAGTTTGATGTAACCCTATTATCCATTTGTCTGTCCAGATTCTAGTAGACTTGCCATTGTTAACTTCCATAACACAATGCTGCTGAATTACTGATAAACCCAATTCTATACCTTTCCAGACCCAAGAAGAATTGCTCCTTTCACCATAAAGATGTAGAAAATCCTCATGCTTGTGATATTTTGCTTTCAGAAATTTTCCAAGAAGATGGTTAGAATTATTGCATATTCTCCATGCTAATTTAGCAAGAAGAGCATGATTCAACATTTCTAGATCCCTAAAAGCTAATCCTCCCAGATCTTTAGATAAGCATATGTTTTGCCAAGCTATAAGATTTATACCTTTGTTTGTTTTGTAGCCCTAAAAGAATTTCCTTTGTATAGAATCTAGTTTCTTGAGCAGTTTTTTTGGCATCTTGAATGTACTCATCTGATACATGGGTATAGAATTAAGAAAAACTTTAACCATTGTGGATCTGCCAGACTGGTGCATAGTTGTGCCTTCCCAATTCCCTAGCCTTCTTTCAAATGCCAATTGGATATCTTCAAAAGCTTTCACTTTAGATCTGCCAATAATTAATGGAGAACCCAAGTATTTCTCATTTTTATTCATAGGTTGAACACCTAGAATGTTGCTTAAAGTGTCACAAATCTCAGGGTCCATGTTGTTGCTGTAATGAATGGAAGATTTGTCAAAATTAATGACTTGACCAGATTGTGAACTAAAATCCTGCAAGACTTGTAAGTGATTATTCACACTGGTTAAATTTTCATGAGTAAAAATGAGGCAATCATCTGCAAATAGAAAATGATTAATTGGTGGAGCTCCTCTAGCTACTGAGATCCCTTGAATGTCGTTTGAGTGATGTGCTGCTACCATAGTCCTTGAAAACCATTCCATAGATAGAATAAAAAGGTAAGGAAAGAGGGGATCACCTTGTCTAATTCCTCTTGTGGGATTGAAATCTGAGCAAGGAGATCCATTCAGAAGTACATATAAAGATGTGGTACTGATGCACTGGTGAATTAGTTGACACCAATCTTCTGAGAAATCAAAACTCTTGAGAATCTTCATAATAAAAGGCCATTCAAGTCTGTCAAAAGCTTTTAAGTACTACTCAATTTTCCCAAGTGGTTGTTTAATAACCATTTTTTTCATCATTTTTTTATTATTATTTTTTTTCATTTTTTTTTAACAAATCTACCTGTTTGGACGTCAGTTGCTCATAGAACTATAGGAGATAACATACAGGACTAATGATGACATACATACAAACATATCTCTCTCTATTATTTGTACATGACTTCAAAATACTTACTCTACTAATGTGGGCCCAGTATGATGATGGTGGTGCCCCTAGTTGTTTTTTTTTACTGACTCCATAAGACTGAAAATAATAATTCTTGATTGATTTTTTTTTTTGACCGACTCTATAAGACTGACTATAGGGGCCAAACATGATGACGACTTTACCCCTAGACTTTACTGACTGACTGACTGAAGGGGCTAAACAAAGTGATGAATCTTCCCCTAGACTTTTACTTAACACTATGAGAGAGAGATATTGGACTTCTAAAAATCTCCTTAAGTTTCATGAGCGTTCGTCGCCCTTAGATAGATTTGAGCACTTACCTAGGTATGGTATTTCTTGGGTCGAGTAACACTTGTTGGTACTGGATCATGTTGGCTGCCCCGATCAAATGGTTGAACAATTCTTCTATTTTGGATGATTCTTGGATCTTCTCGAAATTCTGCTTGCTTCATCTTCTTTAACCCTATGTCTGAAATCATTCATTACCTTCTGATTAATTGCATTCATGAACCTTCTGCTGGGGAAATCATTCATTACTTTCTGATTAATTGCATTCTTGAACCTTGAGTTGGGAAAATCATTCATTGCCTTATGATTAATAGCTTTCTTGAACCTTGTACTGGAAAATTCATTCACTATCTTCTGATTAGTATCTTTCTTGCTGAGAAAATTATTAATTACCTTATGATTAATTGTTTCCTTGATCCTTATGCTCGGAATATTATTCATTATCTTCTGATTATTTTCTTTCTTGAACATGCTGCTGGGAAAATCATATACTTCCTTCTGATTAATTGCTTTCTTGAACTTTATGCTGGGAAAATTATTCTTTTCCTTCTGATTAGTTGCTCCATCATTTTTCAAAAATAACACGTCCTTGTAAGAAATCGTTTTCTTAGGTAGAGGATTCATCGTCTTTCCTTTATTTGGTGGAAAAATCTCATCTTCATGTGTTTTGAATCTCTCTTCCTTCTTATCATTGGTCTTCCACATCCATTCAAGTCTTAACTGCAATGGGTTCTCTTCAATTAAATTCACTACTTCTGTCCTCTGTTTTGGCACACTCTTGCATTGTATCCACATCTTGGTTGCATCCATCTTCTTTCTCTGAGGTGCCCTTAAAGGTTGTTTTTCCTTGTTTTGATTGACAAACTTTACTTCTTTAGCCGGTTCAGGTTTTTCTTTTTGGTGGTTCCACAGTCCCCACGGCTTGTCAGTGTTCTCAAACACTTTATTTATACCAAGTATATTGTTTTCCAACCTGCAAACAAAATCTTTTTGGTTTTTTAATTTTTTTTTGGATTTTTTGAAATATTTTGAAAATTGGAAATAAAAGATGACTTATTTACAAATTTAGGTGGTGTACCCTTAATCGGTCTGATTAATTCAACTGAATGAGTTAGAGACTTACCTGACTCAGCCTCTATTGTTCTTACCACTTTTTGTTCATCCTCTTCTCTCACAGACTTCAACCTGGGTGATGGTTGTGTAGGAGGCATTATATTTTTATCCCTGGGATGAGGTGGCTTATAAATGGGTCTGCTTCTTGCTACATTTTGAACTTCATCACCACCCGCATTTTTGAATGGATCCACCCACCTGGACGAAGATTTATTCGTTGGATGTACCAGATCAGGAAAGATCTCTGAAATATGAACAAGCCTAATGGGTGCCGCCCGCTTTGGTAGAAGGTCTGAGATATGCACAGGCTCTACTGGGAATTGGTTGGAATTTGGCATGTTCCTCGGTTGCTCAACTCCATAATAATCTGCCATCAATTCAGACAAAAAAATAGGACGATTAGTTGAATTAAATGAATTCACAGTTTGTACCTGATCCGCGAAGAGCTCACTAATGTGAATAGGTCGATTGACAACAGATTCTTGCTTGTAGATTGAGTCGGCTAAATTTTTGTGGTTTTCTTCCAAGACAAAATTGACTCTGGGTTCCCTTTGATGATAGGGTAATGGGTTCTTTGCCTTTGAAAAATTCCTCTGAGGACGTCCATATCTTCCCTGATTCCAATTTTGGCTCTGCCCCTGGTGTGGTCCTACGGGTGATGCAATTACTGATACAACTGGCACAATATTCACTTGATTTACATTTGTAAATGTGGCCCTTCCGCAATTATCCCCATTAGAGTCCTCCGGATTGGTCAACCTTGTCATTTTGCCCGTGCCCAATGCATTTTCAATCTATGAACCCGCCTTCCATAAAGAGTGTAATGTTGGATGGTAAGATGATATCAGCCGGTTCCAAAATTCATGGTTCAAACAATTCATTATAATATCTACCATCTCTTCTTCGGTTAATATCTCGTCGATCTCTAATGCCTTGGTCCTCCATCGTGGAAAAAACTCTGTAAATGACTCAGTGGGTCCTTGTCTGACCGCCTCTAAGTGTTTCCGAGTAAACTGAATTTCAGGGACCAACATAAACCGTCTCACAAACATATCGACCATATCCTGCAATGTCCAAACTAGAATTGGGTCTGTCTCCATCAACCACTTTAAGGCCGTTCCGGTCAAACTTCTCTGAAACAACTGTACTAACAACCCATCACTAATACCCAATGGTTTCAAGTACCCAACATACATACGAATATGGGTTTTTGGGCACCCAGTTCCATTATATCTATCCATACATGGAAATTTAAAGCCAGGAGGTAAACGGATATCGGGATAAGGATATAGCCCATGTATATCTACTGTACCCCCATCCATTTTCTGTAGAGTCCTCTCGATTTCTTTAAGCCTCTGGGATAATTGTATTTCTTGTGTTGTAATCTTTGCCATTTTATTGAAATTTTCATTTTTAAATTATTCAAAAATGTCCTCTTCAAAATTATTTTCTTTAACCTCTTTATTATTATGGTTAATTTTATCATCCTCCATTACAGACCCATCATGTTTCCCGTGGACTCAGCAATGGCCTCGAGAGTAAACTTCTTGGTCTCAGCTTCCAATTCTGTGAACTTGGTATCCAACATCTTTTGGAATTGTTCGCGCAACCATGACAATGCCCCAGTGTCGATATTCATTTCGGATTCTATAGTCATGTTCATGTTTCAAAGGAAACAAAAAAGATATATGGTAACACAAGGGTGCTTATGTCTCGGATTTTGTGCAACAATGAATGCAGTTTTCAATTAATGCACGTGCATGCAAGTTTCACTAACTCTTGGGTAGGCTTGGGTTACCTTAGCAAAATATACCTCAGACGTAGTCAGACTAGTCTTCTTTGGTACTGGGCAAAGGCTTGTGGTGGTTCAGCTGGTAACTCCCATAAGGCCCAAGGCACGGGTTCAACTTACTAGCCACTTGTTTTCCTAAGAATCGGACGTCTGACGATGCGAAATGGGATGCAATGTGCAGATGGGTGCGTGCACGTGTGTGTGTGCAAATACCGAGTAGTGTGGATCAAAACCCTAAAATCCCAATTATGTTTCACGTTAGATTCTCAAATCCCCAGTGAAGTCACCACTGTAGATACAGTCGAAATCCGTTAAGATCTCTAAATATCCTAAATGCGAATCACGTGGAAAATTATTAATAAGGAGAAGCCGCCACCCAACTTAGGGAGTTGGGATCCAAAAGAAACACTGGTCCAATACAGAGAAAAGAGTCCGGGAATCAAAATACTGGCTAGGAAGGTGTGAGGCACCTAGCCCATCCAATTCGAAAATTGGCCTCTATTTTATAATCGGAATTTTAGGGGTTTTGAATATTAAACACAATATGAAATAATAAACCCATAAAAATATAATACAAAAAAAATAAATGCGTCGGCTCGCACCTTATCCAATCAATCAAAAACCTGCTCGTACCTTATCCAATCAATCAAAAACCTGCTCTCAAAACAAAATCCAATTATTATTATACCAAAAATAATCACCAATTATTATTATTATTGGAAAAGAATCAAAAGTAAATTCGGAGTTCGAAATTATTATTATTATTCCAAAAATTATCAATTACTATTATTACTCTAATCCCACCAACCATAAATCAAGACATAAACACGTCAATTACTCTAAGCTACGAAGGAAAATCCTAACTTGGAGTCTTGGACTATGAATACTATCAGCGAGATGCACTACTGATTTTGTCAATTTGAATGGCAATATAACACGTCAATTATATGAGCATGCACTAATACTGTAAACTAAGGAAGCCACATATGATATTAGGTCAGAGCCACTAATGAGTATCTCGACATGACATTAAACGTGTAGGGTGTATATTATGCTATGAATGGACCCTATTAATCTAATTTATGAACACGATCACTAACACCTCGTACACAATTGTCTGTACAGAATCACTTCAATAAAACTAAAAGAAATAAAGTTTAGCCAAACCTGTTTGGCTGCTGAAAAGCTTCAATATAACTTGGATTAAATTAATAAAGAACCAACAATGACTTCCGCAAAATCGTATCCAAATGCCGCAGAGACTTTTAGCCCTCTAATGTATTCTCTCCTAAATTCCTTCTAAAGCTTTTTCTATTAGATTTCTACCAAAAATTTTCCTCTCCTAAACATCAAAACTAGCTCCCTATTTATATTGTTTCTCTGTTAACCATAACCATAGAATTGATTGACTTTGATCGGGGTCAAGACGATATTTCGTGCGACGTTGATTTTTGTCAACTCTGAATTCTCTTCCATCTTCTCCGATCAATTCTATCCATGTTTATCAAATTCTTATTAGTTCTTATAATTTTCTAAGCTTCTCCTGTTTTTAATGGCTGTTAGTTTATAAACTAGTTCCTACTTTTTCTGCTTCCTCTTGTAGTTTTTTCAAAAAACCCTAATTTTAATTTTGGGTAGAATTCTCTAGGCTTTATGGATTAATCAATTAGGTCTCGAAAATTGAAGCTTTCAAAATCTTTTGCTCTCTATTTTAAATGTCTAAATCAGTTTTTTAACGTATAAATTTCAATTATTTTTTGTGATAAATCTTGTAGCTAACTGTTTAAGTTTCCCCTTTTTTGTTTGTCCTCGGATTAGGTCATGAGCTAAAGGAGGTAGCATTCATAGGATCCTGCTAGTTCATCATCATGAGATTATTTTATGAAAGAAGATATGGAGTTTTTGATCCGTGTCACTGCATGATTTAATTTTAATTTTCATCTTCAAAGGATCTCTTAATATTGGATTTTGTCAGAAATGCTCAGCTATGTCAGAATAAATCAAAGAAGAATGGTCTGAATTGGAACTGCTCTTTAGCGTCATGAGATCCTACTTAGGTAGGGATTTGTTATTATACCTAGATTTTGTTTCTTCCTCTTGAGAATTTTAAGAAGCTAATTATATTATTACATATTCTAAGCTGATTTCCATATACAAGCTTTGATTCATGATTTGCCTATTATCATAGACTCTATGAGCTGTTCTGTGCACTTGGCAAGTGGGTTTTCTTGTAGAACATTTAGTTAGAAGGGATGGTGTCTTAGTAAAGCCTTTATTGTTAAGCTCAATTATTCATGGGATTTATATATTCTTATGGTTTCAATTTGCTGAGTATATTATTACATTGTTTAGGCTGTTTTTGATATTCAAGATTGATTCATGATTTACCTATCTTCATAGACTCTTTGAGTTACTCTATGCAATTGGCTGGTGATGTTTTTCATTGTGGAACAACTTTTTAGAAGAGATAGTGTGCTAGTTGAGATAGTATGCTAGTTGAGGCTTAATTGATAATCTCAATCACTCATAGAAGTTCTGCTGATATTGAATTTCTTATAACTGAATATTTTTTTATTGTAAATTAAATAATCTTAGAGGATTTTTGGTGGATTATTGGTGAATTTTAACGCTTCTACTGAGATGAACTATTCTTCAGATGTTATTTTTTAAGTACTCTGAAAATTGCTATGATGAGCAATCCAGTACCTGAAGATTTCTTGGTTAAGGCAGTTGTTCCTGAACCTACTCCAATTGCTATTCTACCTTCAGAAGCTATAGTTGCTGATGAAAAAGGAGGTTAATCTCATGATGGTGGATACTACGGACACTATGGATGCCGAGCCTTCTTTGGCTCATGACCTTGTAAGTTATTCAATTTCTCTAAAGCTTTTTAATCTCCTTTATATTTAAAGTTATAGTGCTTTTCCTTTTTCATTTGTTCTCTTTGATATCATGAATTTTATTTGCTGGAATATGAATGGGCGCTGTTCTGATAAAAAATGGCCACATCTTCTAAATTTCTATAAAAAAACATAAGCCACATGTTGTTTGCCTTCTGGAAACTATGGTCGATAATGAAACCTTTAAAAAATTCAGTCACCATCTTCCTTTTGATTCACGGTTTGTTGTGCCAGCTATTGGAAAATCTGGTGGCTTATCTTTAGGTTATTTTGCTAGGTCTAATATAGAAGTCATAAGCAGTTCTCTTAATATGATTCATATATTATGTGACATAACACCTACTATCAAGAATTGTATGGTTTCTTTTGTTTATGGTTCTTTAAATAATTCTGGTATGAAGAATCAGTGGAACTTCTTAAGTCATATGAATGAAAATGAAATTAGACCTTGGTTACTTTTAGGGGATTTTAACTTTATTCTCCATAGTTCTGAAAAGCAGGGAGGTAATCCAGATTCTTCCTTGGCCCCTGATTTTATCAAAAATAAAATAGTTGAATTGAGATTGAATGAAGTCTTTGCTTATGGTAATCCTTTTGCTTGGTGTAATAGAAGATTTAAAAATCCTTCTAACCTGATATTTGAGAAGCTAGATAGAGGTTTTATGAATGATGATTGGGTCTCGTTGCTTCCTCAAACTCGTATTACTAATCTAGCAAGACTTTATTCGGATCACAGTCCTATTCTTCTCAAAAGTTTTCATCATGAACAAAAACTTTACATTCCTTATAAATTTTTCAAGTGTTGGCAGCTAAGTCCTGAATTTAAAGATGTTCTTAGAAATTCCTGGGACAAGAGAGTCAGTGGGTCTCCTAGTTTTATTGTGGCTGGAAAACTTAGAAACCTGAAGTCTGATCTAAGTAAATGGAACATTGAATCCTTCGCCATATTAAAAATACTATCAGTAAGCTAAATGTTGAGATTGAGAAATTGCAAATGTTGCCATATTCCCCTGATATTGGAGGCTACATCTTGAATTACTCAAAACAATTAGATTATTGGTATGAAATAGAAAATTCTTTCTACAAACAAAAATCCAGGATTGACTACTTTACTCATTACGATAAGAATACACAGTTCTTTCATAATACAGTCAAGCTCAGGAATATGTACAACATTATTCATACTATTAAAGACAATCAAGGAAATTGGTTGGAAAATAGAGATCAAGTTGTTTCTCTCCTTTCTAATCATTTTAAGAACATTTATACTTCTTCGAATCCTAGTAACAATGATATTGAGGAAGCTCTTAAATATGTTAAGCCAATTATTACTGATGAAATGAGTTCTATTTTGGTGGCTATTCCAACTGTTGAAGAAATTCATGCAACAGTAAGTGACATGGCACCCTGGAAATCACCAGGGCCTGATGGATTTCCAGATGGTTTCTTTAGGGATAATTGGCAAAAAACTTCGAAGGAAGTTATTGATCATGTTCAGAACTTTTTTCGTTCAAAATTTCTTTTGAAGCAGCTCAATCATTCCTTCATAGCTTTAATTCCTAAGGTAAATAATCCATCTTCACCTCATGAATTCAGACCTATTAGTTTGTCTAACACAGTCTACAAAATTATCTCAAAAATCTTAACAAATCGTCTCAAACCTTTATTAGATTCTATTATTTCGCCATTTCAATATGCTTTTATTGCCAATAGGCAAATACATGATAATAAAGTAATTAGTCATGAAATCCTGCATTCTTTTAAAAGTAAAAAGAAAACTGCAAAAATTGGTTTTATGGCCATTAAGCTTGACCTTTCAAAAACATTTGATAGACTGGAATGGTCTTTCATTCTTTCGGTTTTTAAGAAACTAGGTTTCTATGATGATTGGTGTCAGATTATAAATCAATGTACTAGTACGGTGTCCTATTCTGTTTTGGTGAATGGATCACCAGGTGATGTCTTTTTTCATTCTAGGGGTATTAGGCAGGGTGACTGTCTATCACCTTACATCTTTATAATTTGTATGGAAGTATTGTCTCAACTTCTCTTGAAAGGTGAAGATGATAATTTGATACAAGGTTTCAAACTAAGAAAAGATAGTCCCTCAATTTTGCATCTCTTCTTCGCTGATGATTGTATGCTTTTCTCAAAAGCTTCTTTATTGTATGCTAGAAATTTGATGAAAATTATTAATGTTTTTGCTAAAGCTTCTGGGAAGGCAATTAATTACGAAAAATCAGGGTTTTTCTCTAGTTCTAAAATGCATCATAAACATAAGATGATTCTTTCAAAAACCTTAGGGATTAAATTCATGAGTTCTTCTGAGAAGTACCTTGGTACTCCTCTTTTTGTTAATCGTGACAAAACTAAAACTTTTCATTGTTTGATATATAAGTTTTATTCCAGATTAGGAAACTCAAAAAAATCTAGTCTAAATGGTGCTGGTAGAACTGTGATTACAAAGCATGTGTTATCTAGTCTTGCAATCTATCATATGGCTTGTTTCCCTCTTCCTAAGAAGATTACTTCCAAAATTGATGCAATTCAGAGATCTTTTTGGTGGTCTAAGAAAGACCCTAAGCATGCAGCATATTTTCGTTCTTGGGGGGGATATAGGTAAGGATAAAAGGTGTGGGGTGCTTGGTATTAGGAATACTTATGTTGTTAATAGAGTATTTGTAGCTAAACTGGGTTGGAGGATCATTCAACATCCTGATCATTTGATTTCTAAGTTTCTTAAAGACAAGTACTTCATTAATCAAAATCTGTTAGAGATTGATAAAGCAGTTGACTCTGCTTCTTGGATTTGGAAGGGTATTATAAGTAGTCTGTTTTTCTTAAGACCCAATATAGTTTTCAAGATAAATGATGGTAATTCTACTAGAATTTGGGAGTCTGTTTGGTTGCCTGGTCTTTCTTCTCCTCCTTCTTTGAATTCAAGCTATAATGATTATATTTTTGTTAATGAATTGATTGATAAGGATACAGGTACATGGAATGTTGATTTGTTAAACTCTTTGTTCTCTCCTGAGGATGTTATTAGGATCAATACTATAAAGGTTAATCTCCTTCTTAAAGATCAAATAATGTGGGCACATACTAAGGATGGAACTTACACAATAAAATCTGCTTATAGAGTTTATAAGAATGAATTCAGTAATGGGGAAGATGCTTTGTTTTGGAAAAAGGTTTGGTCTTTGAATTGTTTGCCTTAAATTAAGTTTTTTATGTGGAAGATATTTGCGCAAATGCTGCCAGTAAATACTTTACTTCAAAACTATAATCCTGTTGTTGATGATTCATGTCCTCTTTGCAAAAATGATATTGAAACGGTTACTCACTTGTTCTTTCACTGTCATGTCGCTGCTCATGTTTGGTTTGGTTTATCACTTCAACATCTAGTTAACTCTGATCTGGATTTTGCTGAAGATTATTTTCTAGAATGGTTTGATGATGGATTAGGATTATCCACTGTTGTAGTTAATTGTCCAAGTATAGGTGCAATTATTATGTGGTGTATATGGAAATGTAGATGTGATGTGGTTTTCAGTAAAGCCTCTATTAATATGGATAATATCATTCTAGATGCGAAAAGAACGATAAACACTTAAATTGCTCCTCCCACAAAGATTCGGAAGGCTATTATGGATGTTAAAATCCCTATTGAACTTGTGGATCATTTTCTATTTGTTGATGGTTCTTTCAAGAATTTTAACATGGGTGTTGGCACGATTCTTGCAATAATGCAGGTGCAATAATTCAATCTCGTTCGGACTTTGGATTGGTTTCGGGTGTTGTAGGTGCTGAGGCAACAACTCTTTTTTTGGCTATCTCCTGGGCAAAAGAGATCAAAATATCCAAAGTGGTGTTCACCGGTGACTGTCTTCAAGTTGTGGATTTTATCAACGGAGGCAATGTTCCTGTCGAGTGGAGATGCTTGGATATCTTGGTGGACTGAAAATCTTTACTCTTAAGTAGTAGTACTTTTAAGGTTGTTTATATTAATCGTACAAGAAACAAGATAGCTGATCGACTTGCACGTCGAGGTAGGAAATATGGTATTAAACATGTATGGGTCTCTTATCCTTCTTTTTTGGACAATTTGGTTAGAAGGGAACCCTTTTTGAATATTTGTAATTCTATTTTAAGTTTATAGTTAGGGTGTTTTCTTAGCAAAAAAAAAATTGACTTTGATCGGACCGCTCACATTAAAAACCTAAATATCATTTTCAAATTAACAAATATTATTTCACATTTTAAAAATTATTTTATTTCATTTACCATAACTGTAAAATATATCATTTAGTCCTAGGATTTTTGCTAACATGGAAAGACTTGGGAACAAAGCTAGACATGATGTCCACATATTACTTTGGTTGGGAGATCAACTCATTTTTAGTATATAGGGAAAGGCACGGACCATGGAATGGGCAGTAAGTGCTAGTGGACTTTGGATACCTCATTTTGGTAACCTGATGCCTATGGTGTCGACACCTTAAACTTGGACAGACGTCACATTTTGGACCTAATGGACTTTGGTCGAAGGACTATCATTTTTGGCTCATTTTGGTGCAAGCTTACCTCAAACTTCAGAACTAATGGGAACTAGTTTATGGACTATAATTTTTAGCTCAAGTTTAACACCCAGTGAACGTATTTTTGGTCTTTCATCCATTTTGGTTACTACCTCATGACCATGAGTATTGGCCTTCATCCCACTTAATGTCTAAGGCTGTTTTGGGTACAATTTCGCGGCATATCATCATGACCGTGCAAAATTGGGGTGTCTAAATATGTATATCAAACTTGATACATATTTAAGAGATAAATTCTACAAGAGAAACCTAAGTGAAAAACAAAGATCTAACAACACCACCCAATATTTCGCTTAGCAATCTGTATGGAAAAACTCGAATATACTTTTAAGAGAATCAACCAGACTCAATCAATTAAAAGTATATCAACGAGTTTATATCTCTCTCTAGATTTGATTTCCTCAAACAGAAACTGCGAGTACTAATTAAATACAAGGAATAATTTGGATGGTACCAAAGACCAATATCCAAGTGTCAATCAATATCAATCAACAACCGTTAGGTTGGATTCTCGAATTGATTGATCTAACGCACAACTTGTATTATTTCAATTATAAAGATAAAACAATATAATGCGGAAATTGAAATAACGCAGACACTAGAAATTTTGTTAACGAGGAAACCGTAAATGCAGAAAACCCTCGGGACCTAGTCCAGATTGAACACACATTGTATTAAGCCGCTACAGACACTAGCCTACTCCAAGCTAACTTCGGACTGGACTGTAGTTGAACCCCAATCAGTCTCCCATTGATCCAAGCTAACTGCACACTTGATTCCCTTAGCTGATCTCACCCACAAGTAAGAGTTGGTACGACCCAAAATCGCAGGCTTTGACAATAAACAAATCTGTCTCACACAGACAAGTCTATCAAAGGATCAATCTGTCTCCCACAGAAAAACCCTAAAGTTTTTGTTCCGTATTTTATATTCCCGAAGAACAGCCTAGATTAATCAATCACCTCACAACAATCTTAATTGTATGGTAGCGAAACAAGATGTTGTGGAATCACAAACAATGAGACGAAGATGTTTGTGATTACTTTTTATATCTTGCCTATCAGAGATATCAAATGTCAAGCCAATCAATCTGATTGTACTCGTACGATAGAAGATGCAAGATCAGATCACACAACTACGATAAAAGTAGTATCGGTCTGGCTTCACAATCCCAATGAAGTCTTTAAGTCGTTAACCTGGTTTTAGAAGAAGAAAACCAAAGGTTAAAGGATAACCGACTCTAGTATGCAAACTAGTATCACATGTAAGGTGTGGGGATTAGTTTTGCACAATACTAGATGTCTCCTTTATATAGTCTTTCAAATCAGGGTTTTGCCTTGGTAACAAAGCAATCAATATTCACCGTTAGATGAAACCTGATTTAGATTCAAGCTAATATTTCTCAACCGTTAGATCGAAAACTTAGCTTGTTATACACAAATGAACTGCATGCTTCTAGGTTTGTTAACCGTACCCAAACGTGTACATTGTTGGTTGAATAATAGTTACCCAAAAGGTTAGCCATATGAGCATTTCATATCAACCATGTTCTTCTTCACCATAACTAGTTCAAATGACTCAAATGAACTAGTTAGAGAGTTGTTCAATTGCAAGGAAATCTTATGTAACTACACAAGACACAATTGAAGCAAAGATGATTTGATTCTCTTGAATCGGTTCATGAACTTTTATAGCCACAGTTTGCAAACTGCATTCCTTAGTCTTTTTAAAGTTTAAGTTCAGAAATCATCTTCAGATATATAACCTTCTCAAGTTCGCATACTAGGTTCGCGGACTTAAGACACCAGGCAGAGTTTACAAACTCCAGCAGAAATTCTCGGGATGAGAACTTCCCCGGTTCGAGGACTGGGTTCGCGGACTGGTACTCACGCAACTAGTTTGTCAACTCCAGCATAAATTCTCGGGTTTGAGAACTTCGGTAGTTCGCAGACTGAGTTCGCGGACTTGGCACTTGTCATTCTTCTGGTTCTCTTGATCAACAAAGTTCGAAAACTTTGGTTCAAGGAATAGGACTTATACATAAATGTGTTTCCACAACAATGATTATGTCCATCATTGGTTATGTAATCTAAACTCTCATTCCAATCATTGAAACATTCTTAGAGGACGTTATATAGTTGTTACACCATTTCTCGTCAAAGCAATTTTTCAAAGTGATTGAAACATATCATGACTTTCGTCACTAGGTAAAGATAAACTTGGTCGAAGCGAAAAGCTTACCTACACATATTTCGAGATATAGATAGGCGAGGTATACTCGGCTCAAAATACCAAATGTGTATAATCTAAGTCTATATATAGCATACAACTTTTTGTCTCAAGAAGTAGGAGATAGAGTAGATAGACTTTTGAGTGACATAAGTTCAAGTCTTCACATACCTTTTTCTCGAGAAGTTCCATCGGTTCCTTGAGTAGTTCTTCTACTTGTATGATGAATCGCTATGAAGTCCTTGAGCTCAACTACACTTTATATCCTAGTCTGAGACTTAGCTATAGTAGACTAGAAATCAAGACTTATAGTTTTGATCACTAACATTGACAAACATGCTTGAGATAGCAACGCATGCGAGTTCGACCGAGCAATGCTCTAACAATCTCCCCCTTTGTCAATTTTAGTGACAAAACTATCAATACATATGGAATACAAATAAGATAAAGAAACTTAAGTAGTTCCTATTCCACATGTCTAATCTTCAACATTCCTCGAAATCTTCGTCACTTCCAAGTACTCCAATGACCCCCAAAGGTTGTAAGTTTAGCATCACCGTTGTTGAATATCTGTAGCTATAACAATGAGAAAACATCGGTTTCGATCATTGTTATACAGTGTCATAGTATTATTACACAGTGTCAAAGCTCAATTGTATCACAACTTCAACATTAATACTATGGTGATATGTATCACTCCCCCTTAGTCAATACTCCATCTCACATGGAAACCACTCCCCCTTACATAATGACCCGAAGACCATATGTATTTGTAGTGTGAACTACATATTAATTCTCCCCCTTTTTGTCAATAAAATTGGCAAAGGTACAAGAACGGAATCATAACGAAATTTCCGTAAGAGACATTTCATGACTAAAAATAAAGAACACACATCATCTTATTTAGATGCAATCATATAGACTAAGCTAATAGCATTCATCAAGGAGTTTAAAGATACAAGATAACCCCTCTAAAATTCCACAGCTCCTCAAGAAATCACTATTAAGCACAAGTTCAAAATAACTTTCCCCCATATGATGTCATTCCCGAAAGAACAACAAGAGCGACCTTAATTTCGAAAGAAAAGAAGGATTTTATTGGACACCAAAACCATAAGAATGATTTTTATATCCAAAACTCAATAAGATTAATCATAAGTAAACCCATAATTAATTTAATCGGAATACGCAATCAAATTAAACACAAAAGTGGTCAACTTAATTGATTGTGCTCACCATAAGTAAACTTACGGAGACACGAAAATAATCAACTAGATTAATCACAAGAGATCCCATAATTAATCTAATTGGAATACACAACCAAACTAATTACAAAAGTAATCAATTTAATTGTCAATTGTTTTGCTCGTCATAAGAAAATTTTCGGAGCAATAACTAAATAACCAAACAAGATGATTAATTTAATTCAAAATGCTCAACATAAAGTACCTTACGAAACAACCAACAAAGCTAATCATAAATGATCAACTTGGTTGTATCGTGCTCAACATAAGACACATTACGGAGCCTCACAATATTACATAAAATATGGATCAGTGAAGATCAATACTGCGGAATACACAAGGATTCAATCTATCTTCAATCATTATTTGCATAACAACAATAATAGACATAATCCTTGAAAACAAAAGATTTTAACCTATCTTCCATCAACATAATTGACAATATAGGCTTAACTTTTGTATTTGTCAAAAGTCCATTCATCATTTTGCCAGTACGTGAATACGGAACACGAACGACTTTACTTTTGACAAAGTATGGGACCTTCAAGTTCACGGATGCAAACATACATATCCCATAACAAGTTGCAATATAAAAAATCATAAAGATTAATACTGCAAAAACATCATCCTCCAAATATTTTTAGAATTTAAAACCAATAAACCTAAAAAATAAAACAAGAAGATGAAAAATAATAGCTATGTGTAGTCACAATCGTTGCTATTAAAGCACTAGTTATTCTTCCAACTACGCCAAAAACAAGACATACTAGGCAACAATGTCTTTGAGAAATTCTTTATCATTCCCGAACTCCTTGCCGTCAACAACCATTGGAATATAAGGTTCGTGGAGGAAGGAGTCAATACCAACAAACCGTCTCAGTTGATGATGTAGAACCAGGGATTTCTGAATTTCCAAAGATCTTAAAACACAAGCCTTTATTTCACTAATCTCCTTTCTTACTTCCTTCAACTCATCAAGAACATCGGAAAACTTCTGAGAGTTAGAAGGGACAGCACTTGGCTTTCTTGTATTTCTCCTTTTTCTTTTCAAGGAAGGAGTTACTGGAGATTTCTCTTTTTCCTTGATTGATGGCTTAACAATCATGTTGACATCTTTTCCATCCAAAGACATGATGCTTGGAGAACAATTATAAACAACTGGTTATTGTGAGTGGAATTCACAATCTCAACAAGCAGTCTTAAGATATAAAGGATATGAAAGAGGAAAAAAGGAATGTAGGGTTCGCAACCTTTTACACAGCTTCGTGGACGCCCAATTCTAAACCCTATAAAGAGCAGAATTTTCGATAATAACCCAATTCTAAGAAAAAAACTTTTTCTGAAGCCTGAGCAGTACACAATCACATCTCTTTTGATCAGGCACATGAGACAAGATTTACCAAACAACACAATTAATTTGTGTTGTGGTGAACAATAATTTGTCCACCATTTTCCTCTTGAGAGGAATCCTCTGACTTCTGTCTATCAAAACGATTTGACCATACCTTCTTCTCTAATGGTATAATTTTGTCTTTGGAAACCAACTTCTTAGTCGAAGATAAAATCCTACATACCTCAGCAGTCTTGTGGGCAAGTTTAAGCTTCCTTGCCAATCGATTTGCTCTTCATTGAAGTTTGTTGGTGTGCCTCACTTGATGCTTGTACTTGTAAAATCTTGATAGTTCATGGACCTTCTTGAGAACAAAACGAGCACGTTAAACTTGGATAGTATTCAGGCATCTGTGGTGTGAACGCAGCTAGACACATAGTGGATCCTGAAACATTAAAACCAGCGTTTCCAAAGGATGGGTCAATTGATTCTTCCAGCTTGATTGGATTCTCCTTTTCACCGAAACCACCAACATTGATATATGTATTGCTACAATTATCAAAATCAATGTTTTCACATAAAAGACCGACACTTGATTTCCTGTCTTCATCAGAATCATAGATCTCAGACATCTCATCAAGTGTTACAGCAAAACCTTTGTTCCCAGTGTATTTTCTACAATTTGGGCACTCGTTTGCAAAATGACCAAAACCTTTACACTTAAAGCATTGTGGCATAATCTCGTCATCAGCCTCATCAGCATCCCTGTTTTTAGGAGGAACGCGATTGTGAAGTTTATCTGACGACCTAGGTTTGTCTCTTGAAAACCGTTTACTTCTCTTCAATAGAAGATCCCTAAACTGTCTTGTGATCAAGGAGACTGATTTTTCAAGATCTTCATCCGAAAAATTATCCTCAGACTGATCATCCTCAGAGACATAAACACTTTTACTTTTATCAAGTAATTTAGTGTTCCTCTGTGCTTTAAAGGCAACATCCTTTCCGATTTTTGATGTATGCTCATGATCAAAGATCTTTAGCTTTCCAACCAATGTATTTCTGGAAAGATTATCAAGGTTATTTCCCTCAACGATGGCATGCTTCTTAGACTCGTATCTAGATGGCAGCGATCTGAGAATTTTCATCACAATGTCCTTTTCAAGAATAGTCTTACCCAATGCAAACGATGCACTAACAATCTCAGACACTTTGTGAATAAACTCATCAAACGTATCTTCATCTGCCATACGAAGGTTCTCCCAATCGGAATTAAGGTTTTGAAGCCTAGCTTCTTTTTCACTAGAGTTACCTTCGAATACGGTTTCCAAGATATCACAAGCATCTTTAGACCGAGTGCAATTAGACACATGGTGCTGAAGATTTGGGGTAATGGCATGTATAATAGCACTCAAACCGTCGGAATTTTGCTTTGCAGCATTTATCTCAGCAGGGGTGTATTCACCAATAGGATTGGGAACGTTTACATCTCCAACTGCCACAACGGGAGCATCATAGCCATTAACAACATATACCCATGATTGAAAATCACGTGCTTAAAGAAAACCTCGCATAACAATTTTCCACCATAAGTAATTAGAGCCATCGAAGACTGGTGGTACGTTAATAGATATAACATCTCTGTTCATAGAGTCAAATCGCTACAAACACAAACTTGTAAGGTCTTAAATGTGTTTGCCTGCTCTGATACCAATTGAAAAAGCGGGGGTCTAACAACAACACCCAATATTTCGCTTAGCAATCTTTATGGACAAACTCGAATACACTTTTAAGAGAATCAACAAGACTCAATCGATTAAAAGTATATCAACGAGTTTATATCTCTCTCTAGATTTGATTTCCTCAAACAGAAACTGCGAGTACTAATCAAATACAAGGAATAACTTGGATGGTACCAAAGACCAATATCCAAGTGTCAATCAATATCAATCAACAACCGTTAGGTCGGATTCTACAATTGATTGATAACGCATAACCTTTCAATTATAAAGATAAAACAATATAATGCGGAAATTGAAATAACACAGACACCCGAAATTTGTTAACGAGGAAACCGCAAATGCAGAAAAACCCCGGGACCTAGTCCAGATTGAACACACACTATATTAAGCCGCTACAGACACTAGCCTACTCCAAGCTAACTTCGGACTGGACTGTAGTTGAACCCCAATCAGTCTCCCACTGATCCAAGGTACAGTTGTACTCCCTACGCCTCTGATCCCAGCAGAATACTTCGCACTTGATTCCCTTAGCTGATCTCACCCACAACTAAGATTTGTTGCGACCCAAAATCGCAGGCTTTGACAATAAACAAATCTGTCTCACACAGACAAGTCTATCAAAGGATCAATCTGTCTCCCACAGAAAAACCCTAAAGTTTTTGTTCCGTCTTTTGATAATAATCAAGGTGAACAGGAACCAATTGATAATCCGGTCTTATATTCCCGAAAAACAGCCTAGATTAATCAATCACCTCACAACAACTTAATTGTATGGTAGCGAAACAAGATGTTGTGGAATCACAAACAATGAGACGAAGATGTTTGTGATTACTTTTTATATCTTGCCTATCGGAGATATCAAATCTCAAGCCAATCAATCTGATTGTACTCGTACGATAGAAGATGCAAGATCAGACCACACAACTACGATAAAAGTAGTATCGGTCTGGCTTCACAATCCCAATGAAGTCTTTAAGTCGTTAACCTGGTTTTAGAAGAAGAAAACCAAAGGTTAAAGGAGAACCGACTCTAGTACGCAAACTAGTATCACACATAAGGTGTGGGGATTAGTTTTGCACAATAGTAGATGTCTCCTTTATATAGTCTTTCAAATCAGGGTTTTGCCTTGGTAACAAAGCAATCAATATTCACCGTTAGATGAAAACCTGATTTAGATTCAAGCTAATATTTCTGAACCGTTAGATCGAAAACTTAGCTTGTTATACACAAATGAACTCCACGCTTCTAGATTTGTTAACCATACCCAAACGTGTACATTGTTGGTTCAACAATAGTTAACCAAAAGGTTAGCCATGTGAGCATTTCATATCAACCATGTTCTTCTTCACCATAAATAGTTCCAATGACTCAAATGATCTAGTTAGAGAGTTGTTCAATTGAAAGGAAATCTTATGTAACTACACAAGACACAATTGAAGCAAAGACGATTTGATTCACTTGAATCGGTTCATGAACTTTTATAGACACAGTTTGCAAACTGCATTCCTAAGTCTTTTTAAAGCTTAAGTTCAGAAATCATCTTCAGATATATAACCAAGTTCGCATACTAGGTTCGCGACTTAAGACACCGTGCAGAGTTTACAAACTCCAGCAGAAATTCTCGGGATGAGAACTTCGCCGGTTCGCGGACTGGTACTCATGCAACTAGTTTGTCAACTCCAGCAGAAATTCTCGGGTTTGAGAACTTCGGTAGTTCGCGGACTGAGTTCGCGGACTTGGCACTTGCCATTCTTCTGGTTCTCTTGATCAACAAAGTTCGAAAACTTTGGTTCAAGGAATATGACTTATACATAAATGTGTTTCCACAACAATGATTATGTCCATCATTGGTTATGTAATCTAAACTCTCATTCCAATCATTGAAACATTCTTAGAGGACGTTATATAGTTGTTACACCATTTCTTGTCAAAGCAATTTTCAAAGTGATTGAAACATATCATGACTTTTGTCACTAGGTAAAGATAAACTTGGTCGAAGCGAAAAACTTACCAACACATATTTCGAGATATAGATAGGCGAGTTATACTCGGCTCGAAATACCAAATGTGTATAATCTAAGTCTATATATAGCATACGACTTTTTGTCTCAAGAAGTAGGAGATAGAGTAGATAGACTTTTGAGTGACAGATAAGTTCAAGTCTTCACATACCTTTTTCTCGAGAAGTTCCACCGGTTCCTTGATTAGTTATTCTACTTGTATGATGAATTGCCATGAATTCCTTGAGCTCAACTATACTTTCTATCCTAGTCCGAGACTTATCTATAGTAGACTGGAAATCAAGACTTATAGTTTTGATCACTAACATTGACAAACATGCTTGAGATAGCAACGCATGCGAGTTCGACCGAGCAATGCTCTAACAATCTCCCCCTATGTCAATTTTAGTGACAAAACTATCAATACATATGGAATACAAATAAGATAAAGAAACTTAAGTAGCTCCTATTCCACATGTCTAATCTTCAACATTCCTCGAAATCTTCGTCACTTCCAAGTACTCCAATGATCCCAAAGGTTGTAAGTTTAGCATCACCGCTGTTGAAGATCCGTAGCTATAACAATGAGAAAACATCGGTTTCGATCATTGTTATACAGTGTCATAGTATTATTACACAGCGTCAAAGCTCAATTGTATCACAACTTCAACATTAATACTATGGTGATATGTATCACTCCCCCTTAGTCAATACTCCATCTCACATGGAAACCACTCCCCCTTAGAAATTAATGACCCGAAGACCATATGTATTTGTAGTGTGAACTACATATTAATTCTCCCCCTTTTTGTCAATAAAATTGGCAAAGATACAAGAACAGGTTCATAATGAAATTTCCGTAAGAGACATTTCATGACTAAAAAGAAAGAACACACATCATCTTATTTAGATGCAATCATATAGCCGAAGCTAATAGCATTCATCAAGGAGTTTAAAGATACAAGATAACCCCTCTAAAATTCCACAGCCCCTCAAGAAATCACTATTAAGTACAAGTTCAAAAGAACTTTCCCCCATATGATGTCATTCCCGAAAGAACAACAAGAGCGACCTTAATTTCGAAAGAAAAGAAGGATTTTATTGGACACCAAAACCATAAGAATGATTTTTTTATCCAAAACTCAATCAAATTAATCATAAGTAAACCCATAATTAATTTAATCGGAATACGCAATCAAATTAAACACAAAAGTGGTCAACTTAATTGATTGTTCTCAACACAAGTAAACTTACGGAGACACGAAAATACTCAACTAGATTAATCACAAGAGATCCCATAATTAATCTAATTGGAATACACAACCAAACTAATTACAAAATTAATCAATTTAATTGTCAATTGTTTTGCTCGTCATAAGAAAACTTTCGGAGCAATAACTAAATAACCAAACAAGATGATTAATTTAATTCAAAATGCTCAACATAAAGTACCTTACGGAACAACCAACAAAGCTAATCATAAATGATCAACTTGGTTGTATCGTGCTCAACATAAGACACATTACGGAGCCTCACAGTATTACATAAAATATGGATCAGTGAAGATCAATACTGCGGAATACACAAGGATTCAATCTATCTTCAATCATTATTTGCATAACAACAATAATAGACATAATCCTTGAAAACAAAAGATTTTAACCTATCTTCCATCAACATAATTGACAATATAGGCTTAACTTTTGTATTTGTCAAAAGTCCATTCATCATTTTGCCAGTACGTGAATACGGAACACGAACGACTTTACTTTTGACAAAGTATGGGACCTTCAAGTTCACGGACGCAAACATACATATCCCATAACAAGTTGCAATATAACAAATCATAAAGATTAATACTGCAAAAACATCATCCTCCAAATATTTTTAGAATTTAAAACCAATAAACCTAAAAAATAAAACAAGAAGATGAAAAATAATAGCTATGTGTAGTCACAATCATTGCTATTAAAGCACTAGTTATTCTTCCAACTAAGCGAAAAACAAGACATACTAGGAAACAATGTCTTTGAGAAATTATTTATCAATCACAACAGCGAGCCACAAGAGGTGGTGCCAGATACACCACGACAACTGCAGGACGGAACCAACTCCACCACAGATGAACTCGGAGTTGTTAACATCGGAAGTGAGGAATCTCCACGGCATGTCTCCATCAGCTCAACTCTATGTGCCGACGAACGTGCAAAACTGGTGGACCTTCTTAAGGAATATCAAGATATATTCGCGTAGATGTACGAGGAAATGCCTGGCTTGGATGAGAAACTGGTCACTCATCATCTACATATAATACCCGGATCCAAACCGGTCAAATAATCTCCGGGACAGTTCAGACATGATGTGGAAGAACAGATCAAAAAGAAAATTCGAAAATTACTAGCCGTTGGTTTCATCAAACCCATTCACCATCCCACCTGGTTGGCCAATGTGGTTCCAGTAAAGAAGAAGAGCAGCCAAATCAGGTGATGTGTTGATTTTAGGGATCTGAACAAATGCTGCCCCAAGGATGATTTTACTCTTCCTAACATTGATATGCTGGTAGACGCCACCAGTGGTCATGGAATGTTCTCTTTCATGGACGGGTACAGCGGCTACAATCAAATAAAAATGTATGAGCACGATGCAAATAAGACAGCTTTTCGAACTCCTTTCGGAAACTCTTACTATACCGTGATGCCTTTCGGTTTGAAAAATGCTGGCGCCACCTACCAACGCGCCATGACCGCAGTTTTCCATGATATGATGCATAAGCAAGTTGAAGACTACGTGGATGACATAGTGGTTAAATCAAAAACCCGGGCGGCTCATACAGAGGTTCTGCGACAGGTGTTTGAAAGGTGTCGTGGATACAAACAAAAGATGAATCCTTTGAAGTGTGCCTTTGGCGTCTCTTCGGGAAAGTTTCTAGGTTTCCAGGTGACCACCGATGGAATCAAAGTCGACCCAGCCAAAACCCAAGCCATCCTCATGATGCCACCTCCATAAAATGTGAAAGAAATCCAGAGCTTCATGGGTAAGATAAACTACATCCGGCGTTTTATACCGGGTTTAGCTCAGCTTGTTGCTTCATTCACCCTCTTGCTGAAGAAATGGGCAAGTTTTATTTTGACAACGCTACAAAAAGAGGCTTTTCGGAAGATTCAACAGATATTGTCATCCACAGCCGTCATGAAATCTCCGATACAAGGAAGACCGTTGTGTCTCTACACTGCTTTTAGTGATACTGTTGTCGGAGCTCTTCTCACCCAAGAAGATAATGAAGGAATTGAGTACCCTATATACTACTTCAGTCAGACTTCGAGGGATGCTGAACTCAGATACTCTAAGGCAGAAAGAGCGTGCCTAACTCTGATTCACTCCATTCAGAAGTTTAGGCATTATCTGCTCTCAAACAAAGTGGTACTGATATCTAAGTCCGATCCCGCGAAGTTCTTGCTTTCAAAACCAGCCCTGATAGGAAGGCCAGCCAAATGGCTCCTCCAAATGTCAGAGCTTGATATAACGTGTGCTTCCCCAAGAGCTATCATCGGGCAAGCAGTCGCAGATTTACTAGCATCTTTCCCAGGAGAGGGTACCACAGCACTGCACGAAGACCTTCCTGGAGAATTTCCAGAAATCTCTTTTGTCAAAGAAGAAGCGTGGCTACTATTTTTTGATGGCTCCGCCATCCCTAGCAATAATACCAGAGGAGCGGGCGTGGTTCTAGTATCCCCAACCGGTGAAGTTTTCTCGCATTCCTTCAAGCTAGACTTTCGTTGGACCCATAATTTAGCAGAATGTGAAGCCTTTCTCATAGGATTGCCATTAGCCAAGCAAGTTGAAGCCACGCGACTGGAAATAAGGGGAGATTCTAAATTACTGGTTAACCAGATGAATGGCGTATACGCACTGAAAGAGGTGACACTGGCCCCGTATAGATCCGAGGCACAAAAGCTGCTAAATTAATTTGTTGATGCAACCATAACACATGTTGTCCGTAACAACAACAAACATGTTGATTGCCTAGCCACATTAGCATCGAAGCTGCAGTTCGAAGGTTTGGAAGAAACCCTGACGGTGAAAAGGCGAACCATGGCATCAACATGGCTTTCACAATATAAGGAGACTGAAACCAACGACTGGAGAACACCGATTATTCAAGAACTTAACAGCTCGCTTTCCCAGGGAAAGGTCAGTCTCAAAACCTTACAAAACTTCTTCATGTTTCACGGGATGTTGTACCACCGGAACCCAGATGGTTCCCTGTCAAGATGCCTCGGAGATGAAGAGGCACTGAAAAAGTGGGGGTACAACAACCACACCCAATATTTCACTTAGCAATCTGTATGTACAAACTGCAATATACTTTCTAGAGAATCAACTAGACAGTCAGACTCAATCTAGATAAAAAGTATATCAAAGAGTTTATATCTCAATCTCTCGATTTGATATATACTCAAGCAAATAGAAATCTGCGAGTCTTTATCAAATACTAGAGAGATAACTTGGATGGTACCAAAGACCAATATCCAAGTGTCAATCAATTTAAATCAACAACCAAAAGGTCGGATATTCTAATTGATTGAACAACGCACAACCTGTGATATTTCAATTATATAACAAAATATAATGCAGAAAAGAAATAACACAGACACCGGAATTTTGTTAACGAGGAAACTGCAAATGCAGAAAAACCACGGGACCTAGTCCAGATTGAACACACACTGTATTAAGGCGCTACAGACACTAGCCTACTCCAAATTAACTTCGATCTAGACTGTAGTTGAACCCCAATCAATCTCACACTGATCCAAGGTACAGTTATGCTCCTACTTCTCTGATCCCAGCAGGATACTACGTACTTGATTCCCTTAGATGATCTCACCCACAACTAAGAGTTGCTACGACCCAAAGTCGAAGACTTTAATAAACATATCTGTATCACACAGAAAGGTCTACGGTAATAGATAAATCCGTCTCCCACGAATATACCTAAGAGTTTTGTTCCGTTTTTTGATAAATCAAGGTGAACAAGAACCAATTGATAAACCGGACTTATATTCTCGAAGAACAGCCTACTATTATCAATCACCTCACAATAATCCTAATCGGCGCAGCGAAAAAGGATATTATGGAATCACAAACGATGAGACGAAGTGTTTGTGATTTCTTTTATATCTTTACTATCGGAGATATCAATCTCAAGCCAATTATTACAATTGTACTCGTACGATAGAAACACCAAGATCAGGTCACACAACTACGAGAAAGTAGTATCGGTCTGGCTTCACAATCCCAATGAAGTCTTTAAGTCGTTAACCTAGTTTAGAAGAAGAAACCAAAGGTTAAAGGAGAATCGACTCTAGCTTAGCACAACTAGTATCACACAGAAGGTGTGGGGATTAGGTTTCCCAGTTGCTAGAGTTCTCCCTTATATAGTCTTTCAAATCAGGGTTTGCAATCAATGTTAGCTTGGTAACAAAGCATTCAATATTCACCGTTAGATTAAAACCTGATTTAGATTCAAGCTAATATCTTTCAACCGTTAGATCGAAAACTAGCTTGTTACACACAAATGAAATGCACGTTTCTAGTCTTGTGTAACTGTACCCAAACTTGTACATTTGTTGGTTCAACAATAGTCAACCAAATGGTTAGCCATATGATCACTTTCATATCAACCATATTCTTCTTCACTATAACTAGTTCAAGGGAATCAAATGAACTAGTTAGAGAGTTGTTCAATTGCAAGAAAACCCTATGTAACTACATAAGACACAATCGAAGCAAAAACGATTTGATTCACTCGAATCGGTTCATGAACTATATAGCCACGGTTTGCATTTGCATTCCTTAGTTTATATAAGAATAAGTTCACAAACATCGTTTTTAGATATAACCTACTCAAGTTTGCGGACTGGGTTCGCGGACTTAAGTTCCCGGACGCAGTTCACAAACTCCAGCAGAAATTCCCGGGACAAGAACTTCCGCCAGTTCGCGGGCTGAGTTCGCGGACTTGGCTCACGCCACCATGCCGGTTCTCTTGATCAACAAAGTTCGCAAGCTTCGGTTCAAGAAATAAGGACTTATACATATATGTGTTTCCACATCAATGCTTATATCCTCTAATGGTCATATAATCTAAACTCTCATTTCAATCATTGGAACATTCTTAGAGGACGTTGATATTGTATAGTTGTTATTCACAAACTATTTTTCGTCAAAGTAAGCAATTTCCAAAGTGATTGAAACTTGTCATGACTTTCGTCACTAGGTAAAGATGAACTTGGTTAAAGTGAAAGATTATCAACACATATTTCGAGAAATAGATAAGCGAGATAAACTCGGCTCGAAATAACAAATGTGTATAATCTAAGTCTATATAGCAAAACGACTTTTGTCTCAAGATAGGAGATAAATAGACTTTTGAGTGATAGATAAGATCAAGTCTCCACATACCTTTTAGTCGATGAAGATCCACCGGTTCCTTGAGTAGTCCTTCGTCTTGTATGATGATTGCCATGGAGTTTTTGAGCTCAACTACACTTTCTATCCTAGTCCGAGACCTTAGCTATAGTAGACTAGAAATCAAGACTTATAGTTTTGATCACTAACATTGACAAACATGTTTGAGATAGCAACGCATGCGAGTTCGACCAAGCAATTATCTAACAATATCCCCCTTTGTCAATTTTTAGTGACAAAACTATCAATACATATGGAATACAAAAAATAAAAAATAAATTAACTTTTGTAGCTCCTATTCCATACGCCTAATCTTCAACATTATTTGAAATGTTCGTCACTTCCAAGTACTCCAATGATCCCAAAGGTTGTAAGTTCAGCATCATCGTTTTTGAAAATCCATAGCTATAACAACGAGAAAACAAGAGTTCTCAATCACTGTCATACAGTGTCATAGTATCATTACACAGCGTCAAAGTTCAATTGTATCACAACTTCAACAACAATACTATGGTGATATGTATCACTCCCCCTTAGTCAATACTCCATCTCATATGGAAACCACTCCCCCTTACATAATGATCCAAAAACCATATGTATTTGTAGTGTGAACTACATATTAATTCTCCTCCTTTTTTCAATAAAATTGGCAAAGGTACAAGAACGGGATCCTAATGAAATTTCCGAAAGAGACATTTCTTGACCAAAAGAAAACAAAAATATATCATCTTATTTAGATGCAATCATAAAGCCGAAGCTAAATTCATTCATCAAGGAGTTTGTAAAGATACAAGATAACCCCTATAATATTCCACAGCCGCACTCCCCACAAAGATTTGGCAATTAAGCACAAGTTCAATTAAGAACTGTCCCCCATAAAATGTTGTTCCCGAAAGAACAACAAGAGCGACCTTAATTTCGAATGAAAAGAAGGATTTTATTGGACATAAAAAATCACATACAAGTATGAATTTGAATCCAAAAAATTCAATTAAACTAACCACAAGAGAACCCATGATTAATTTAATGAACAAATCCTCAACATAAATGAACTTATGGAGACTTAAAAACATACAATTAGATTAATCACAAGAGAACACATAATTACTCTAATCGAAATACACAACCAAACTAATCACAAAAGTAATCAATTTAATTGGTCATGCTCGGCATAAGAAAACTTACGGAGCAACAACTAAATAACCAAACAAGATGATTAATTTAGTTGAATATGCTCGACATAAAGTACCTCACGGAACAACAACATAGCTAATCATAAAAATAATCAACTTGGTCGTTTAGTGCTCAACATAAGACACTTTACGGAGCCTCACAGTAATACATAAAATATGGATCAGTGAAGATCAATACTACGGAATACACAAGGATTCATTCTATTTTCCATCACTATTCGCATAACGACATTCAATAGACATAAGCCTTGCAAACAAAAGATTTTAACCTATCTTCCATCAATAATTTACATAATAGGCTTAACTTTTGTATTTGTCAAAAATCTATTCATTCTTTTATCAATACATGCATATCGACATACGAAAGACTTCACTTTTGACAAGGTATGGGACAATCATAGTTCACAGACATAAACACACATATCCCATAAAAAAATTGCAATATATAAAACCATAAAGATTAATACTGCAAAAATCATCTTCCAAACAAATTTAGAGTTTAAACCAATAAATCTAAAAACGAGAAGATGAAAACGTTGGACATAGCTATGTGTAATCACAATAATTGCTATTCCAAACACTAGTTATTTTTCTAACAAAAAAATGGAAGATTTACTAGGAAAATAAACTCTTATAAAGCATTTCACTTGCTTTGAATACTCTTCTCATATTCTCTGTATTCATCAAGCTCATCTTCGATCAGATCAATTCTCGACTCCAGATGATCCATCTTTTCTTCAAGTTTTTTGGAAGAAGTTTCAAGTTCACTTTTTAGGGAACGAACTTGTTCCAAAACAAGATTCATGGTTAAAGAGAGCTTATAAAAATGAGAAACATAGACGTTCCCGTCCAGAGAAGAACCGTGAAGATCAGGGCTCATCGCATTATCAGAAGAATCAAACCGTATCTTCTTAGATGGAAAGAGAACAGTCCAAACATCACTTTCCTTGTTTGAAAGACTTGAAGAGGACATGATGGAAGACATAGATGAAATGTTTATGCAAATGAGAAAAACTTCATTTAAAGAGGAACTGAGGATAAGGGATAAATATCCAAAATAACCTTTGACCAAAACCCTAAATGATTATCCTCAGAAGGAGTCTTAAGAAGAAAATCCATTTGAAAACAAAACAGTTCTAGGCTAAAACAATAACAGAAATAACTTATCACAACCCTCTTGAAGATCATGATTTTTGTCTAAGAGGGATAGACAAGAATCATTAAAACAGTATTACAAACTGTAACTGTTCCAATCCTCTGCAGGACTAGGTAACTTCTTTCGAGGGGATGAAGTATTTGATATACTTTGTTTCTGTCTTGTTTTTAAGAAAGAAGAGTTATGTACTTCATCCTTTCTTTGTTTTAGCACATATTTGAATACCCTGATTGTTGATTTTCGTAAACTATGCATTCTTTTTGGAATCTCTTTTACAAAAGATGAGAGTTTTGTACGAGATTTATTTTTCTTCTTCTGCAAACAACGTTTGACAGAGGAGTACTTTTCCTGTTTCAAGGTGTCACAGGTTTTAGGATGATCCTAATGATCACATGAGGAAATCTTGAGATTAGATAAATCCTTGTGATCTTTTGTATGATTCTTGTCGTCAAGGTGGCTTAAGAATGATATAGAATCAGGAGAAATTTTCTGGCAGTACAAGGTCGTCTTGTAAGAATCACGATTGTTATCTCCAATTTTAAGGTATACAGTTGGCATTCCAGATTTTCAATCCTTTTAATTAAGACTTCCTTTTCAAGTTGAAGTATTTCTGAGGAAGTAAGATTGTTTATCATGGAATAATCAGGACTGTTAGGAGGACACACGTGATTATCAGCAAATAGATTAAGAGAACCTTCATAGATTTCATCCTCAGGACAATAGTAAAGAGTAGTCATCCATGCTTTAGTTATCTCGCTTTTCTCCGTATTAGGATGAATAGAAGCATTGTGAACACTTCTATAGCACTTGAAACTAGAATTGTTGACACAGTTTTTCTGAACTTTTGTATTGATTGACCGAGTTTTCTTTTGAGACTTTCTTTTCCTATGTCTAAGGAATTTCTTAAGCTGTTGTATAAACAATGACAAGGTCGAATGAAAGAAATTCTCATTACTTTTATCAGTCAATTTAGAACGTCGAGACTTACGGTCAGATGCAGCAACATGATTGCTAAACTGATGACTTTTCTCTCTTTGTTTAAGTTCAAGATCGAAAATTTTCAACTTTCCAACAAGAGTATTTCTGGATAGTATATCAATGTTATTTCCCTCTACGATGGCATGCTTCTTAGAGTCGTATCTAGATGGCGGCGATCTGAGAATTTTCATCACAATGTCCTTCTCAGGAATAGTCTTACCCAATGCAAAAGATGCATTACAATTTCAGAAACTTTGTGATTAAACTCATCAAATGTTTCTTCATCTGCCATACGAAGGTTTTCCCAGTCGGAATTAAGGTTTTGAAGCCTAGCTTCCTTTTCACTAGAGTTACCTTCGAATACGGTTTCTAAGATATCCCATGCATTTAGACCTCGTGCAATTTGACACATGGTGCTGAAGATTTTGGGTAATGGCATTCAAACTGTCGGAAATTTTGCTTTGCAATATTTATCTCGGCAGGGGTATATTCACTAATAGGCTTAGGAACGTTTACATCTCCAACTGCCACGACGAGAGCATTATAGCCATAACAACATATACCCATGATTGAAAATCACGTGCTTGAAGAAAATCTCGCATAGTAATTTTCCACCATAAGTAATTAGAGCCATCGAAGACTGGTGGTACGTTAATTGAGATAGCACCTATGTCCATAGAGTCAGATTGCTACAAACACAGACTTGTGAGGTCTTGAACGTGTTTGCCTGCTCTGATACCAAATGAAAAGGTGGGGGTACAACAACCACACCCAATATTTCGATTAGCAATCTGTATGGACAAACTCCAATATACTTTCTAGAGAATCAACTAGACAGTCAGACTCAATCTAGATAAAAAGTATATCAAAGATTTTATATCTCAATCTCTCGATTTGATATATACTCAAGCAAATAGAAATCTGCGAGTCTTTATCAAATACTAGAGAGATAACTTGGATGGTACCAAAGACCAATATCCAAGTGTCAATCAATTTAAATCAACAACCAAAAGGTTGGATATTCTAATTGATTGAACAACACACAACCTGTGATATTTCAATTATATAACAAAATATAATGCGGAAAAGAAATAACACAGACACCAGAATTGTGTTAACGAGGAAACCGCAAATGCAGAAAAACCCCGGGACCTAGTCCAGATTGAACACACACTGTATTAAGCCGCTACAGACACTAGCCTACTCCAAATTAACTTCGGTCTGGACTGTAGTTAAACCCCAATCAATATCACACTGATCCAAGGTACAATTATGCTCCTACGTGTCTGATCCCAGCATGATACTACATACTTTATTTCCTTAGATGATCTCACCCACAACTAAGAGTTGCTACGACCCAAAGTCGAAGACTTTAATAAAAAAATTTGTATCACACAGAAAAGTCTACGGTAATAGATAAATCTGTCTCCCACGAATATACCTACGAGTTTTGTTCCGTCTTTTGATAAATCAAGGTGAACAGGAACCAATTGATAAACCGAACTTATATTCCCGAAGAACATTCTAGTATTATCAATCACCTCACATTAATCCTAATCGACGCAGCGAAAAAGGATATTATGGAATCACAAACGATGAGACGAAGTGTTTGTGATTTCTTTTATATCTTGCCTATCAGAGATATCAATCTCAAGCCAATTATTACAATTGTACTCGTACGATAGAAACAACAAGATCAGATCACACAACTACGAGAAAGTAGTATCGCTCTGGCTTCACAATCCCAATGAAGTCTTTAAGTCGTTAACCTGGTTTAGAAGAAGAAACCAAAGGTTAAAGGAGAATCGAATTTATCTTAGCAAAACTAGTATCACACAGAAGGTGTGGGGATTAGGTTTCCCAGTTGCTAGAGTTCTCCCTTATATAGTCTTTCAAATCAGGGTTTGCAATCAATGTTAGCTTGGTAACAAAGCATTCAATATTCACCGTTAGATGAAAACCTGATTTAGATTCAAGCTAATATCTTTCAACCGTTAGATCGAAAACTAGCTTGTTACACACAAATGAAATGCACGTTTCTAGGCTTGTGTAGCCGTACCCAAACTTGTACATTTGTTGGTTCAACAATAGTCAACCAAAAGGTTATCCATATGATCACATTCATATCAACCATATTCTTCTTCACCATAACTAGTTCAAATGACTCATATGAACTAGTTAGAGAGTTGTTCAATTGCAAGGAAATCTTATGTAACTACACAAGACACAATCGAAGCAAAAACGATTTGATTCACTCTAATCGGTTCATGAACTATATAGCCAAGGTTTGCAATTTGCATTCCTTAGTTTATATAAGAATAAGTTCACAAACATCATTTTTAGATATAACCTACTCAAGTTCGCGGACTGGGTTCGCGGACTTAAGTTCCCGAACGGAGTTCACAAACTCCAGCAGAAATTCTCGGGACGAGAACTTCCGCCAGTTCGCGGACTTGGCTCACGCCACCATGCCGGTTCTCTTGATCAACAAAGTTCGCAAACTTCGGTTCAAGGAAGGACTTATACATATATGTGTTTCCACAACAATGCTTATATCCTTCAATGGTTATATAATCTAAACTCTCATTTCAATCATTGAAATATTCTTAGAGGACGTTGATATTCTATAGTTGTTATTCACAAACTATTTTTCGTCAAAGTAAGCAATTTTCAAAGAGATTGAAACTTGTCATGACTTTCGTCACTAGGTAAAGATGAACTTGGCTAAAGCGAAAGCTTACCAACACATATTTCGAGAAATAGATAGGCGAGATAAACTCGGCTCGAAATAGCAAATGTGTATAATCTAAGTCTATATAGCAAAACGACTTTTGTCTCAAGATAGGAGATAAATAGACTTTTGAGTGATATATAAGTTCAAGTCTCCACATACCTTTTAGTCGATGAAGATCCACCGGTTCCTTGAGTAGTCCTTCGTCTTGTATGATGATCGCCATGGAGTTCTTGAGCTCAACTACACTTTCTATCCTAGTCCGAGACCTTAGCTATAGTAGACTAGAAATCAAGACTTATAGTTTTGATCACTAACATTGACAAACATTCTTGAGATAGCAACTCATGCGAGTTCGACCGAGCAATGCTCTAACAATCTCCCCCTTTGTCAATTTTAGTGAGAGAACTATCAATACATATGGAATACAAAAACTAAATAAATTAACTTTTGTAGCTCCTATTCAACATGTATAATCTTCAACATTACTTGAAATCTTCGTCACTTCCAAGTACTCCAATGATCCCAAAGGTTGTAAGTTCAGCATCATCGTTGTTGAAAATCCATAGCTATAACAACGAGAAAACAAGAGTTCTCAATCATTGTTATACAGTGTCATAATATCATTACACAACGTCAAAGTCCAATTGTATCACAACTTCAACAACAATACTATGGTGATATGTATCACTCCCCCTTAGTCAATACTCCATCTAACATGGAAACTACTCCCCCTTACATAATGATCCGAAAATCATATGTATTTGTAGTTTGAACTACATATTAATTCTCCCCTTTTTGTCAATAAAATTGGCAAAGGTACAAGAACGAGATCCTAATGAAATTTCCGAAAGAGACATTTTTTGACCAAAAGAAAGCAAAAATATATCATCTTATTTAGATGCAATCATAAAGCCGAAGCTAAATGCATTCATGAAGGAGTTTGTAAAGATACAATATAACTCCTATAATATTCCACAGCCGCACTCCCCACAAAGATTTGGCAATTAAGCACAAGTTCAATTAAGAACTCTCCCCCATATAATGTCATTCCCTAAAGAACAACAAGAGCGACCTTAATTTCGAAAGAAAAGAAGGATTTCTTTGGACATAACAAATCACATACAAGTATGAATTTGAATCCAAAAAATTCAATTACATTAACCACAAGAGAATCCATGATTAATTTAATCGAAAATGCTCAAACATAAGTGAACTTTTGGAGACTCAAAAACATACAATTAGATTAATCACAAGAGAACCCATAATTAATCTAATTGAAATACACAACCAAATTAATCACAAAAGTAATCAATTTAATTGGTCATGCTCGACATAAGAAAACTTACGGAGCAACAACTAAATAACCAAACAAGATGATTAATTTAGTTGAATATGCTCGACATAAAGTACCTCACGGAACAACAACATAGCTAATCATAAAAATAATCAACTTGGTCGTTTAGTGCTCAACATAAGACACTTTACGGAGCCTCACAGTAATACATAAAATATGGATCAGTGAAGATCAATACTACGGAATACACAAGGATTCATTCTATTTTCCATCACTATTCGCATAACGACATTCAATAGACATAAGCCTTG